>NW_020538652.1:0-43432 GCF_003426905.1 Ctenocephalides felis
AAAGCTTTAAATTGTTTTGAAAACTATGAAATAAAAATTTGAAAGGTTTGAAATTTTTGAAAAAATATTTTTTGAAAATTGTGACTTTTTTACATTTGAAAACTTTTTGAAAATTCAGAAATTTTTTCAAAGCAATCGCGCTGCGTGGCGTATTAAAAAAAATAATCGAAGCGCGTAAGCGCCTCGTCGCTGTCTAACGGACAAGCATTGGTTTGGAACCCACAGAAATGTAAACAAAATGTGTGATTATTATAAAAATCTCTATAATATATCTGATAATTTGATTGTACATATGTCTAATGATCATTTTTGACCTCAAATGGTATATTTTGATAATTTTTTCATTGAACCGCTATACCTGTCAAACCTAATTTAATCAGATGTTCATTTTGTCAATTCAAGTAAAATGTTTTTGAATTATTCAAATTAGGCGCTCAATTCTCTTAAAAATGGAATTACCATTTATGGCACTTTTTGTCCCGTATCTTCGAAATGCCCTGCATCTGCTTTGGTGAAAACTAATCAGCACGTCTCCTTATCAATGACAATCGAATGTTCTTTGAATCATTTGAATCGGTTGAATCGTATCCCAAAATCGTCCACAAAAATTGTATCCAAACACACATACAACAATTTTTTTTAAGGTATGCCGAAATGTTCAGATATCTTTGAAACGTAAACATATATAAAGATTTTTATTTTCGATTTTTCTGCGATTACTATAACTTACCCTATGAAAAGTTAACAAGTCATATCGTTTAAGATCCTATTAAAAAACACCTGTCACTTCTTAGCTCTGTTAAAATAAGTTCTTAGCCCCCCTATTAAAATAATATTTTTTTATGAATATTAATAATTATTGCTGAACATCCCATCTGGCTTCCTTGTCCATGAGTGTTTCTGGTCGCAAACTAAATTACACTTTCATAAAAAAAACTTGGATAGTATTATATATTTGTATATTTTAATAAACCATTGCGATTTAGTAAACGAATTTAATGAACTAGTTTGACAGGCACATTTCAGTAGTATCCGACACCAGATTCATTATACGAGAGCGTCGGAATCGTCGTTTAATTTCTAGAGCGTTCAAACAAACTATGACTCAAAGGTAAAATCGTTTTCATGAACATGATCTGTTTATTTATTCAAAATGTGCTTTTTGAAAAGTGCAATTTACTCAGCTCGTCTGCTGAACCACAAGTTTGATATAGTAGATACATGAAAGAAGAACATGATTTCTCAGTATTACAATTTAATTATTTAGAAACTCGATTGAGTACGTTAAAAATTCAGAACTCTATAATGACGCTATAATATTTATATATATATATATATATATATATATAATATATAAATATATAAATATATTAGTGTGGTCCTTGACAAGGACATTTTCGAATATCTTTGCTCCCAAGGTCGCCAATGCTTCCAAATGAATAAAAAATAAATCTCTAATACTATTAGCTCTTAATATGAACATTTAGATAGAGTGCACGCCAATTGAAAGTTTCTTATATTTGTTATTAACATACGTCATTAAGTAAATTCTTGCGCCACCTGTATAGTATTGGTGAACTAAAATATTATGACACATAAGAATATTTATAAACCACTTAACTTCTAATTAAACCCCATTTATCATAGAATCAAGATTAATTTTGCAGTAAAATATTTATTTAATTTGTGATGTTGAAACTCAAATTATTATCTTGATTCCATGATAAATAAATATTATAGAACAGCCCACATAGATTTCTCCGAAATAAATCATTGTAAAAATGTATTTTTGCTGAATTCCAAAGAATTGTCATCTGGACATTTTACCCCATAGGCGGGGTAAAATGGGACCCTCCTGGGGCAAACAGTTCCAAGGTCTTAATTTTAATTTTAAAGGGATTTTACAAAATAATAGTTACATTTTATATTTTTCAACTAATGCAAAATATAAATTTTATACGTACAGAGTTAACACTGTAAATAACTTTGATTGATATTTAGAAAGAATTTTAATTTAACTCATGTCAAATTGCTTATTTCAACCTAAATTATTTTTTTATTTACTATTTTCATCATTTACACCTTTGCCAGGGTAAAGGTTCAGTTGGTCCTTTTTATCCCACTCAAGTGTAAGCTTTTATAGAGGTTATATAAAAAACGCTGTTGAATCTACTTTAGAATTAACAATACGTATTATAAAATAATTAAATAACGTATACTTAAACACTATATTAAAGTCTTGTAAACTAAACAACAGTGCTCACTGCTCATAACCAATAAAACTAACAACGAAAGAAAATACTTTTGTTATGGATTTTCAAACATTGCTGTTTGTCTCCCGATAGCAACGTCGTAAGAATGAAGGTGATGACTGGTTATACATCTTTTTCCCTCTACTTTCAAATACCGTTGATAAAAAATCTTAACTTTACTTGTTTTTGAGATATCGAAAGTGAACCTTTTTACCAGCGAACCCTTAAACCCAGCTCTTTTCATATAAAAATGTTTCAAATATACTTACAGCGATTTATAGAGATTTTCTAAATGGTTCACCATAACAACCAATATTTTTACAAATTAATAAATTTTTAATAAAATTTATAATATTCTGTTTCTAATATTGAATTTATTCATCAATTGCTATAAAATCTTGTCGGTATCACTTGAAATTGTATTATATTACATCATTGTGAAACTCTGATTTGATTCGATTTGATTTGAGTAGTTTCCAATTCATATTGATATATCAAAAAGACTTTTATACGAATTTGATAGAAGACTATTTGAAATGCTCTGCATTCACTTTAATGATTCGCTCAAGTAGAATCATTCAAGTAAATATTCCATCTCAATTGCAATGGTTTGTTTTATTATTTTTTCTTTGTTATTTATAAATAACTTTCGTTGATATTGTATTTTCAATAACTATTTCAATATTATTGGTGTTTGTTATGGTTTTTGTATAATACGTTGTGGATTTGTTATTCCGTGTTTCGTTTGTTCTGTTCATTTTATGATTTTTAATAAACAGAATATTTTTTCATTTCTTTCATGAATATAGTACTTGCTTTACTGTAGTAAATTTATTAAAAATTTTGCAACAAACATTGGTGACTCTTGCAATTAAATATTTTCATAAACAAATGTCAAAATTAATTGTTTTTGACTCCCCAGGTGAGAAGGTATGAATATCATATTTTTTACTTCAAAGCTCATATTGTTTGTAGGGTATATTGTTTGTGCTCCTCATAATTCAATATTTTGATTACTATATGTTGTTTCTGGATAGTGGAATTTTATTAATAAAAATAAAAATGGAAATATTGTATTATCATTAAGATACATCGATTACTGTATGCTGTTAATGTATTATATGATCTATCTATCAAATATGTTAAGTTTTTTTGGATGTAAGTGACTTTTTTAGTACAGTTTGATTTTTATTAAAATATTATCAGTGCACTTTATATAAAAATATTGCAAGTTTTCATATTTGTTGTGAATACGTATGCTTCAGAATTTTTGCCACTGTTATCGATAAATTAGTTTTTGAAATATGATATCGATGCACTTTCATGAATAATTATTTTTATAATTAGTATTTTGTATATTAGTATCAACAGAACGTACTTTTTATATTACGATGTTTGAGACTTTAGAATGATTATTCGTTTCATTAAATAAGATACTAGCCATTAGACTAATTAATATGGGATTTATTGACAAGCGGATTTATGTTATATACTTTTATTTATTTATTTTCACATTTAATCTTTGATACAAGCCCCAATACATAATGCATAGCATTACACAAGATTCATGCTACTTTGATTATAATATAATTACAGAAATTACAGTTATTGAAATTGAATTTTGTTTAAAATAATGATAATTAAGAGAATATTAAGGGTATAATAATGCTATATGATAAGAAATTGAATGCTTATGTTACTCTGAATTGTCTGTAAAATAATATACAGAACCAAAATCTAAAAATTCATAGACAGTTTTTATAATTATGTATTGAATGTTATTTTTAACTTTCCGTAGAGTAAGTTATAGTAATCGCAAAACATCTAAAATGAAAATTTGTATATATTTTTACGTTTCAAAGATTTCTGAATATTTTGGCATACCTTAGAAATATTGGATGTGTGTGTGCGTGTTTGCGTGTGCGGATACAAATTTTCGTCGATAATTTTGCGAACACGGATCAACGGATTTGAATAATTCGAAAAACATTCGATTAGGACACGTTTTGATTAGTTTTTGACAAAGGCAAGTCTAGCTGTTTCGGAGATACGTGGCAAAAAGCGCCACTAATGGTACTTCAGTTTTTGAGATAACGAAGCGTCCGGAAATTAAATAATTCAAAAAACATTTTACATATTTTTTGTATTGACGAAATGAACAACTGGTAAAATTTTTGTAAAGGCAGGCCCAGCTCCTCCGGAGATCCAATACAGAAAGTAAAAAATAAAGCCATTTGGCGGTCAAAAATAAACACTAGACATGTGCACATAGTATTATCAGATATTTTATAAAGATTATAATAATAAAAACTAATGTGTACATTTATATGGCTTCTGTACCAATGTTTACGCGTTAGACGACTACGCGCTTTGATACTTCGACTCGCGCGATTGCTTTAAAAAAATGTTTAAATTGTCAAAATGCTGGAATCCCCAGCAATTTGCATTAAGGCACGATGTCATGCACCACTAGTTCTTTTCTCTTTCGTATTTTGTCTTACTTAAGTTAGATCTTTTTTTATCTGTTCAAATTTTACCCAAAAAGGACAATAAATACATACAAAACTAGTTGCTGGTAATTAACTAGTAATGTTCAACTTACAGCAAAACTAGCTGTAAGTGGAATTCTGTCTTAAGACAATTAGGGCATCGTGCTTTAAGGCAAATTGCTGGAACTTCCCGTACCGCAATTCAAAATTCGAGTAAATAAAAATAATCAATAAAAGTTGATCAAGGATTTGAAACTTTTAATAGAATTTCGAACCATATTAAATCATTTATTTTGAAATATTTTGAAAAATAAATATTATCATTTATTCTGAACTTTTTTTCAGAGCAATCGTACTGCTTTAACTGCATAACGACGAAATATCAAAGCGCGTAAGCGCCGCGTCGCCGTCTAGCAAATAAACACTGGTACGGAACTAATAGGAATGTAAACAAAATTTATACTTATTGTTAAAATCTCTATAAAATATCTGGTAATTTGATGTGCATATGTCTAATGATCAATTCTTCATCTTGTCAATATAAGTAAAATGTTTTTTGAATTATTAAAATCGGACGCTCCGTTCTCTTAAAAACTGTGTTACCGTTTTCGGTACTTTTTGCCCCGTATCTTCGGAACGGCTAGACCTGCCTTCGCCAAACAGTAATCAGCACGTCTCCCTGTCAATACGAATCGAATGTTTTTTGAATTATTCAAATCGGTTGATCCATGTTCTCGAAATCGTCGACAAAAATTTGTATTCGAACACACACACATACACACACACGCATACATCCATTTTTTTAAGGTATGCCAAAATGTTCAGAAGGTTTTGAAACGTAAAGATCTATAAAAATTTTCATTTTCGATTTTTTTGCGATTACTATAACTTGCCCTACAGGAAGTTAATAAGAAATGAAGTAATCTATATGTATTATACAAATACCAGTTATTAAAAGAAATCGAACAGAAAATCTTACGTTCGGCTCTTCAAAAATAATTTGGTCTACCGATCATGTCAATGCAATAATATAAGCTTGTTCGAACAAACTTACTTCATCTTACTCCCTTTGGATCCTATTTCAAAATCAGTATGGTTTAGCTGTTATCACGACTGTGTCACTACCTTCTCCACAACTTAATATTTGTCCTCATTTCCAATTAGTATAATAAGTACCAGTTATTAATAAGAGGCACAACTAGTGTAACCGCCTAAAAAAAAGGTGATTTTTGGGAATTTATATTAAAAAAACTACTTTATCAATCATTTTAAAATTTTAGGAATAAGTTTATATATGTTCTAAAAATACATAGTAAAATTTTTGAAGAAAAAATTAAATATTTTTTAAGTTATCAACGATCTCCAACGGCGCGACAAAAAAGGCCCTTCACTGATGCAGTGATTCCGGCCTTCTACGTGGATGAAATTAAAAAAAAAAATCTTGTTAAACTAGATAATATTGTCTGTAAAATTAACTACGATGAAGAAAAAAAATCAAAAGTTGCCAAAATGACGGCGTTTTTTTAAAAAAAAGTTAAATTTTACCTAAAATTTTGGTCGTTTTCGATCCGATCAAAAAATCGATAGTTCATTTTACGGAGAACTATATATAGAACATGTAAAAAAAATTGATAGCAATCGGATCATTTGTTTTTAAGTAATCGCTGCAGCAAATTCGGAAAATGCTGTTTCGAGAAAAACGCGTTTAAAGATAAAATGATCGTTTCCAATTGCATCTGTCTTCGACCTTTCAAGGCAGCGGTCGTTGTAATGCGAACACTGAGAGCTTAAAAGCTTTCATTGAAAGTAAACACGCCAATAATACATCAGACGTAGTTATTTATATTATCTATTTAGTGTTCATATAGTTTCGAATTATGCATGCGTCATATTTCATTGTGTTCGGTTCGGAAATCAAGCTCGTGCGTGCTCGTTCGACATCAGAAGACATTTCGTGTTCGTTGTACGCGGAAGTTGTTTTTCACGGTAACCCCCGACGGTCATTTTCCGACCGACGAGGAATTCCTCAAATCGCTCCGTGCAGTTAATATACATATATGACTGTGATTAATTGAGCGACTTTGCCTTCCCTTATTAATACTAGTAGTAATAAAAATAATTAGTTTTACGTCGGTTTTGTAATAAACCTATTGAAATACTGGGTGGATTATGAGTTATTAACTTCCCGTAGGGTAAGTCATAGTAACTGTCTAAAAATCTAACTAGTGATGTATGGCAAATCGTGCCTTAAGGCAAATTGCTGGAACTTTCCGTACCCTAACGAAATATTCGAGGAATACTAAATGTTTTCAAATAGATTATTATTAATATTGTAACATTTTCTAATATTAATAAGAATTATATAAACTGAATTGCAAAGTTGAAATTATTTGTTTAAAGTATATTAGAACTATAGTCAGAATTAAAAATAAAATCTGAATTATTTTCGATATACAAAAAAATATTTTTTTTAAAAAAAAAGTTGAAACAAATTTTTTTTTCCAAAATCAATTATTTTGTTAAGACAAGAAAAAAGTTTTTTGAATCATTTAAATCGGACGCTTATTTCTCTCAAAAACTGCCATTTTTTGCACATTTAGCTCCGTATCTTCGAAATGGCTGGACCTGTCTTTACCAAAAACTAATCACCACTTCTCCACATTATTACCAATTGAATGTGTTTTAGATCATTTAAATCGGATGCGTTCTCTCAAAATCTCGATTTCTATTTTCTGTAGTCTTTGCTCCGTAACTCCACAACGCCTGGACTGACTTTTGTCAAAAACTAATCAGAACATCTACCTATCAATAGGAATCAAATGTTTTTCGAACCATTCAAGTCGATTGAACCGTGCGCTCGAAAACGTTGACAAAAAAATTTATCCATACATCCATTTTTTTAAAAGTACGCCAAAATGTTCAGAAACCTTCAAAACGTGAAGATATGTAACAATTTATGTTTCCGAGGTTTCTGAACATTTTGGCATACCTACCTTATAAAAAAATTGATGAGTGTGTGTTTGTATGTATGTGTGGACACAATTTTTTGTCTACGTTTTCGGGAGGATGGAGCAATCGATTTCAATTATTCAAAAAGCATTCGATTTTTATTGAGGAAGAAGAAGTGCTGATTAGTTTTTAGCAAAAATCGGTCGAGCTGGAGATTCGGTGCAAAAAGTGCAGAAAATAGAAATTAAATTTTTGAGAGTACAGAGCATCCGATTTAAATGAGTAACTTTTAATTTGTAATAAAGGGAAGACGTTATTATTAGTTTTTGGCAAAGGTAGGTCGAGCCGTTTTGGAGATACGATGTAAAAGTGCAAAAATTGACAGTTTTTGAGAGAACGAAGCATTCGATTTGAATTATTCAAAAAACATTTTGCTTGTGTTGACATTGTGAAGAAACGATTAGTTTTTGCGAAAGACAAAGAAAATTTTGATTTTAAAAAAAATTGAAACTCAATTTGGAGCTTCACAGATAAATTTGATATGTACCAATTGTATTTTATTGAGTAAAAGTAGATCTGACTCGACTAATCGTGAGAAAAATGCACTCTATGTAATTTCTTTCTGTTTTTATTTTTTTACTAATTTTTTTTCAATATACAGTTATCAATTATTTTACCATTTTACAATCTTAATTAAATGTACCAACTTTTGATGAAACTTGCCAACACACTGTAGTACATTTTTTTAAAGAAGGGTCTCTCAAAATCGACCAATTTAAAAAAAAAATTAATTCATAGCTCAACAAAAAGTCTTAATTAAAAACTTGGGGCAATTGTGTTAGTATTCTTTACTGTAGTCCTAGAAATGTTATTCAAGGTTATGGTTCCAATGTCAAAATAAACAAAATTGGTAAAAATTAACCACAATAACCGAAAAATGATCATAATTTTGCTAAAGCTCTAGGTTGCACTTAAAAGCTCATAATTTCCAAACAACACGATATATATACTTTTTAAATTTTATCATCCCGTTTTGGGTTGACTTTGAGGTCTAGGACACCCTATATATATATTTATTATTTATTTATATATATTCTTCAATTTGTTCTACAATTTTAAAACAGTTTTAAAAATTTGTACTTCAATTATTTTTTATCTGATGTTACGCCCTATATTTAGTATATATATATAAATATATATATATATATATATATATATATATATATATATATATATATATAAACCAAATTATACTAATGCATTCGTTTACATTCTTTTTAAATTTGTCAAATGAATCTACCATGTACGATTTCGGCTTTTACAAAATGGAACTGTAATTTCATGATAATTTATTCCAAGTACCTATCTCGGTTTTCATTTTAAATGTTCGGGCTTTAACAACTACTTTATCGCGAGTTCTTGTCTAAAAATTAATTCACAGATCCTGTGGCTTTTGTTACGGAGTATACAATATTCCCGCATAGTTTTATATTATGAAAAACTGTTTTGTGTGCGTTTCTGCCTTCTCTTTTTATAAAGCATCAGAGACATGCTTACTACTATAATACAGAATCAGCCCCCACGATAAACCCGCGAGATAAAAGTGAGAGCTATAGAAAATTTAGGGGAAGAAAAAACTAGAAAAACTAAAAAATATATAATTTTTTTCTATTTAATTTAACTTTGATAAAATTTTATATAATTAAAGTTAACTTAAATTTTTATTCAATTTTACTTTAATGATATAGAATATAGGTATTAACCAATTTGACTCGTATGTCGCCGCTCAGGCGGCAAAATTCATATAAATCTCAGAATTCGCGACTGAAAAGGGTTAAAAATAATTACTTAAGAATATTATAGTCATTGAATAGGGTTCAAGGCACAAAGGTTGATTTTGACTTTGTGTAACCAAATGAACTACATCATAACAAATAACACGCATCAAACAAACAACTATTGAACTATGTTTAGTACAATTTTCATTTATTTCCTAATTATAAAAATGTGGTTTGATACTATTTTTCTAAAATGTGTCATTTGCCTCTTTTCACGTCATAGATGGGGTAAAATGGGACTGCCAGGGGCAAACAGGTTCAATGTCTTATTTTTAATTGAAAGTGATGTTATATGATCTCTACAATATTCAACAAATGCAAAATATAAATTTCATGGGCACATTTTTTAAAAAGGTAACACTGTATATAAATTTGATCTGGTATTTTGTCAGAAATATTCATCAGCAGAGTTCAAATAACTATCAACTAATTTACTTTTTTATTTACTATTTTTATTGTTGACCCCTTTGCCAGGGTAAAAGTTCAGTTGGTAGTAATTTATCACAGCCACATATAAGCTTTTTAGAGGTTATACAAAAAAACTGTTGTATCTAGTTTTAAAATAACAATACATTTTATAAAACAAAAAATAACATATACTTAAAAATTATATTGATCTCTCGTAAACTAAACAACAGTGCTCACAACCAAAATCACTAACAATGATAAAAGATTTGTTTTATTATAGATTTTCAAACATGGCCAGTTCTTGACACCTTCGTCGCTTGATTTAATGGCTGGTTATATATTTTGCCCTATACTTTCAATTATTGTTGTTTTTGAGATATTTGTGGTAGACCTTTTTACCCACAGTTTTTAATCCCTGCTCTACGTAAGTTTTATAGCTTATAGTAAGATAGTAAAACTCGACCAAAAAAATTAGTAGATAATTTGTAATTGATAATATGCCGTCTAACATGCCAGAGATATTCGGTTTGAGTCCTGGTATATTGTAAAATAGTGAAATTTAAATGCAATATTGAATAGACGTGAAGATAAAAAAATCCTGATCATAATCAATTCGCTATGTAAGCGAGGCCAATAATATACATATACACACACATAAAGACATACACACTTATAAATGTATATCATTTATCAATGATTTAGCTACCAATTGACAGCACATAAAACTATGAAGTTTTAACAACGTTTGTGCAGATAATTTTTATCATGCTTAGTGTTAATTTAATTATTAGAGTATACCTAATACATATAATAATTTCGACGTTTCCACCAGCTCTCTTACTATTCTCATGACCCGGTCTATAAGATACAAAGAAAGTTTATAGTGAAATAGATCGCCCGGTGACACTGTGACTTCGTGTCATGTACAATTTTTTCAATATAAATCAGTACATCGTGCAGCGTCTCACTTCTGTTTATTGGAATTCTGTCAAAAGGATAAAATTCCTCGTACTCATTTTATTCGCAGATAGCATAACTTTTTCGACAGAGGCGCATTTCTTAACGACACTTATAGAGAAGAATAAACGACTAGGATTATAGTTTGTTGATCCATTCATAAAGGATAATGTAGATATATATATATATATATATATATATATATATATATATATTGTGTAATAATAAATTTGAATTTCAAAAAATTATTATAAAATCCATACGTTTCAGCTATTGTACCGGCCATCATTCAATAGAACGAAAAATTCATGAAATATGAAACAACAGTGTTTGACAAATAAAAATGAAAACAAAAACCATTTTCGGTTATCCTGATATTAAAAATAAAATTAAAAATAATTAATAATATAATGATATGGTATTACACTACACTACGCAATAACAACATTAAAATTATTGTATTTCTATAAATACTTATCACAATTTAACTAACAGAACAATTTTTTATCATCAAAAATGTGTCATCTGTAAGCTAACTCAAAATATGATAATTGAAAATTTTAAATTGCAATTAATTGTTCAAATTGTGATTTAATGTATATTGGTGACTCCAGGCGAAATTTAATAAAACGCTTTCAGCAACATAAAATAAATAATAGTAATAATTTAAAACTACCTAAACAATTTAATACAATACTTATGGGATGCATTAAAACAAATATATAGCATTTTTTAAACCCAACCCTATTCTTCATTTTGAAGACCTTATATCTACTTAATTATTGAACTGTATTCTTATAAGCCATGCTAAGTAATTTTAAATAATGTCGAAAACATTTTTTTTTTTTGTCATTTTCAGTAATCTTTTATGTTTGATTAACGTTCAAAGCAACTAAGAATTTTTAGTTTATTATTAACAATTCTGATGTTTTAGGAATAATCTTATATATAAAATTCTTCTGTACAGGTGTAAGTCGTGATACTCCTCCTATACTGTATTACAATTCAGATTATTCACATTTTGATAAATTTTCCTGGGATTTGCTAAGAAAATATTTTAGGATGTAAATGATTATAAAAATATAGTAATATTGTAGAAATAAATGGAAAAAATAGCAAAAAACGACATGTCATTGTTTGACATTGAAAATATTTGAGACAATGTTTGGCATTGAAAACAAAGGAGAACTGTCATCTGCCAAAAATTTCAATTTACTTATGAGCCTAAACAATATTAGAATATAATAAATTAATGATTATGAATAAGAAAAATGTAATGTCTGAATTACAAAAATGACTAATGGCTATAGTATTCGGGCGCTGAGGACACCAGGAGTGTTCCTGGTAATAATGTATATTACTAAGAAAAATGTTATTTAGATATTATAATTACTAAGAACCAGTTAAAATATGGTACAAGATTATGAAAATTATAGGCAACATTATTGGAGAAATTATTTTGAGTGAAAAGATCCAAGATAATATTGTACTTTTACCGCGGATGCTTTATATTATTTTTTTTCTGAATTTGTTATACCGTTTAAAAAACTTCAATTTACAATATAGTGTGGATTACCATTAAATTTCCAATATATCAGTACTCGTATGTTAGGTATTTTAGCCATGTGTATACCACAACGTAGGTAAAAACAGAATATATTAGTGGTTTGTATATTTGTTTAAGTAGCTCGAAGGCCACTTACGAAAAGTTATTTTTAATTAATTTCGACTATCCATTCATGCATACAGAAGCACCAGAATTTGGAAATGGGTTCGCAAAATCCACAAAATCACCTGTTCAAATAAAATAATTCGAAACCCAAGCCCAACCAAAACAAATATAATCAGGAAACATGTTGAATGATGTAAATAAAAGCGACTATAAAATTGTAAGGCTATTTTTGATACCATCGTTATTATTTATGCTCTGATTTAATTCGACTACTTATTGATTACATGTGAAAAAAATTGAGTGCTAATAAAATAATGTAATTATATGAATGATGAACTGAGAAAAATATATGTACAGTTCAACAACATTATTCGACATATATTTAGCAAACAAATTTGAATTTTAGATTAGTTTTCACATTGTGCATATGGTTTTTCATGTTATCATACAACTTGTATCTTCATTTTTTTGTTTTTTATGTTGTGTTACAAAATACAATTATATCCATTTAAATGATCATTGTGATGATGTCTTAAACTGACAATTTTTCAATACATACAATTACACCACAAAAATATTTCAGTAGGGTAGAACTGGTCCAGTAGACCAGTAAAGTATATAGACCAGTATTTTAACAATATTTGAAAGTAGAGAGGAAAAGATGTATAACCAGCCATCATCTTGATTTTTTGTTTTGGTATGAGCACTGTTGTTTAGTTTACAAGACCTTAATATAAATTTTAGGTTTACGTTATCTGATTGTTCTATAAGATGTATTGTTAATTTTAAGTTAGATTCAATCGTTTTTTTCCATAAAAGCTTACATGTGGTTGGGGTAAAAAGGACCAACTGACCCTTCATACATAGCAAAGGTGTAAAAAATAAAACAAAGTAAATAAAAAAGTTAAGTAAGTTAAATAAAGCAATTCTACAAGAGATGAATCAAGTTATTCCAACTATGCTGATGAATATTTCTGATAGAATACCAGATTGAGGTTATTTACAGTAGTGTCTCTGCAAAAATGCACACAAGAAAATATTTTGGATTGGTTGTATAATGTAGCTATTATTCTGTAAAATTACTGTCAACCTGTAACCCTGTCAAAGGTGTAAAAAATAAGAAGTAAATTAAGTTAAATAAAGCAATTCTACAAGAGATGAATCAAATCAATAGTTATTCCCACTTTGCTGATAAATATTTCTGACAAAATACCAGATCAAGGTTATTTACAGTAGTGTCTCTGTAAAAAATGCACCCATGAAAATAGTTTGGATTGCTTGAATAATGTAGCTATTATTTTGTAAGATCCTTATAGAATTAAAATAAGACATTGGACCTATTTGCCCCCTGGCCGTCCCGATTTACTCTGCCTATGGGGTAAAAAGAACCAGGTTACGAATTTTTTAAAATCACTAAAAAACACACATTTCTACCATGATAAAGTAGCTGAGAGTTTTACTGAACATAGTCATATAGTTGTTCGATTGATATGTGTTATTTGTTCTGATATAATTAGTTTGGTTTTTGCAATATCATTGCTCAAAGTCAAATTGAACCTTTGTCCCCGCCCTACTTTATCATAAATTTTAAACGAGCAATAATTCGACGAATTAAAAATAAATTGCTTTATTTTAGAACAAATGATATTGTTCAGAAAAAAACGCTGTTTCTGTCAAGTATTGCTGGGAAATTCAATCGACAATTTAATTTCATACCTGTAATAAAAAAAGTTAATTGGATAACTGAAATTATTTACTATAAACGAGAAAAAACGACACAGAATCCATGACAAAGGGAATGTGTATTGGTGACTCTGTTTATTATGAGTTATAACGCGCCCAAGGAAATAGCTCTTAATTAACTTTATAGACGGAACTTTTAGTCATTTTATCTCAAAGCAGCCACACATTGGATAATACATATCTGGCAGAGAATACAGGGTTGGATTCGGAAATAATTTAGCAGCGACGGGGTAAAAAAGTTAATAAAATATAATAAAAGTGATTCTAACTAATTACCAAAAAACTTATCTTAAACGACACAATGTAATTGATAACAGTTCAATACTTCTGTGGGAGTAGTAATGATTATGGTAATATATTTAATTAGAAACTCCCAACATAATAAAAAAATATAAATTTATTAACTATAAAAATATTTCGATATCAAAAAATATACATGACATGTCCGATTATTTTTTTACAAAACAAAACCAGCCTGCTTGATATCGCCACACACTCCCTGCCCAGTGTTGATCTCACAGTTAAAAAAAAAAAAAAAAATACAGGGAAACACGTTATAAAAATGTGGTGGGAAAGCAGATTATAGCAGACCAGTGTTGTAATACTGGTCAATTACAAATTTCCATGTTTCGTCAGCAGATCCACCGTATGTGGTGATTTGACCTGCCATCAACTCCATATTCTGCATAATGTTCTCGATCTAATGGGTATTAGTTATATCAGAATAACTTAATGTTTAGAATGCATAATTTATGGGTACAGTTTCCATTTCTGCAAGCGTTGCATTCGTATCTGATGAGTTCCGATCAGAGAAAGAAGTTGGCTCTTTATCCAAATCAGGATCATTGGTTGACATAAGAGTCCAGAATTGTGGAATCCAATAAATTATGTCAAATTTTGTTTTGATTCGTCGTTGTCACCGATAATGGGAGGTAGCATTATAAGACGATTTGTTGAGTTAACAGAGAAAGAGAGGTTGAATTGCATTCCAATGAAAAGTTCAGGCTCCAAATTATTTTTTCTGTCAGCAATAAACACTGAGGTCTGGGTATACCAAATGAGTAACCTCGGAAGTCTGATCCAGATAGTAAGTGCGTTAACTATGATGGATTGGACTGGACATACCTTATAGGTCGTCACTGAAGACCAGTGATTATGGTGCTGCGTCAAAATCAATTTTTCTTAAATCTTCGAAAAATAAAACTCCTTTATCTTCATCTCCATCGTCGTGAGTCACCAATGTGGGAGTAGTAATGATTATGGTAATATATTTAATTAGAAACTCCCAACATAATAAAAAAATATAAATTTATTAACTATAAAAATATTTCGATATCAAAAAATATACATGACATGTCCAAATATTTTTTTACAAAACAAAACCAGCCTGCTTGATATCGCCACACTTCCAATAATACTTCTGTTATTTTGTTATTAAAATTCGGTAATTTCACCGTAATTTATAATTAATTTGCCGAAAATGAATAGACTCAATTATACAGTCACGTTCCAAATAATAGGTATGCAAAATAATTACAAACAAAAAAATATTTATAAATTACTTTGAATCTAGACTGTTACCAGACTGAAATAGGATAGGGCGAGGCACAAAGGTCCAATTTTGAGTTTTGAATTTGTCTTTGGGCACTTGTATTGTGAAAACCAAACAAATTATATGACAACAAAAAACACATCAAACAAACAACTATCTGACTATGTTCATTTAAACTTCCAGCTAATTCATTAATATAAAAATGTGTTGCATTTGATGTTTCTATAAAAATTTGTCACCTGGTCCTTTTTACCCTATAGACGAATTATATTGAGACGGCAAGGGAGCAAACAGGTACAATGTCTTATTGTTAATTTTAGAGGGATTTTACATAATAATTATTTAACCAAAGCAGAATATAAATTTTATGGGTACATTTTTTACACCGTTAATACTGTATACAACCTTGATCTGGTATTTTGTTACAAATATTCATCAGCAGATTTAGAATAACTATTAATTTAAGTTATATTTTGTAAAATTGCTGTTTTCAACTTAATTTACTTTTTTATTTAATACTTTTTAATATTAACACCTTTGCCAAGTTAAGGTTCAGTTGGTCCTTTTTACCCCACCCACATGTAGCTTATTATAAAGGTTTTATAAAAAATCTGTTGAATATAACTTGAAATTAACTGTACATCTTATAAAACGTATGATTAAAAATTAGATTAAGTTCGTCAGAACCAAGGTGATGGTTGGTTATACATCTTTTTCCCTCTACTTTAAAATAATGTTGTTAAAAAATTCTTAACTTTACTTATTTTTAAGATATCGGTGGAAAACCTTTTTACCCCGCTCAATCCCATCTTATATTATTTTCTCATATGCGAGCAAATTTTGATAAAACTACAACAATATATGGTATACTATATAATTACTTTTTTAAATATACACTTGAAAATGTATACCATATATATACTCTAAATGTATTTATATTTATTTAATTATTGGTAATTATACTTCTGCCATTACTAGATAATTATTTGCATGGAATAATCAACAAATATTAATATTCATTGGTTGATGATTGATTATGAAATTAATTAATTCAATTGAATCATCAAGAGATTATAAAGGTTACTATAACAAGTTTTGATTTGCTTTATACATTAACTAATATCAAACTTTTAAAATAACAATAACTTCAAATTTTTGTATGCCGTATGAAGCTAAAAAATATAGTTTTTTTAGTAATAATATTATTAAAATAATTGGGTTGTAAATATTTAAAGAGTTATATCATATATTAAATCATAGACTCTACATGGAGTGAAATCTATATTATTTTTGTCTATTTTAACTTATAATTTTTCTGTTTTTGTTGTTACATCTTATAAAATATTACTGTATCTTGATCTCTATTTTAAAATTTTAAGAAAAAATTATATATCGAATATTTATTATAACTCATCTAAATGAAAGTTACTGTACCGTACTTCAAAAATCTGATATAAATCTAACTGCTATACTTTTATTTTCTATCCATTTACCACAGTCGGGTTTCTTCAAACTTTATGGCTTTTTAAAACTTTAACCTGAACTCTTTTATATAAATGAGCAAAAAAATAAATACAATTCACTCTTCTGTTTAACAAACGCTTCATTCGTTTGTTTTCATTAGAAGTTATTATTATACGTGTAACGGTGAGGTGGTCAATCTTTTTGGGTTTCCGAATTTCAAAATAATATTATTAAAGCAAATTGATTAACCATTTCACTGCATTGATGAAAAAAAACGAAGAAGCAAGAAAATTGCCAAATTGTTTCGTTGAATATTTTGGGGTGCCCAGTATAGCTTTTGGGAAGTACTTGTATATCCAATAACTTCTTCTACAAAGGGTAAACTGTTGAAGATATTCATAATAATAAGTTGAAGATAATAAATTGTCAATAAGCACAATTAAAAGTATTCAAGCTACACCAAAAATGAATCATTTATCAATAGAACTTGGTGAATAGTAGATTAGGACAAATATTGAAGTTCCAACTTACTGATTTTCATATATCATTCATTGCCTAAGATAATGTGGTTTAGAGAAACAAAATGCAAAATTGATTTAATTACTTTATTAAGTTAATTAATTAAAGTCATAACTTCTGAGATATTTCTGAAGTTATCCGATACCATAATGATACAAAGTTTTGCTCCCTATCTGATTCACATCAACGTCGTTAAGCAACTGAGCATTTGCTGTGAAACATTTTAGAATCAGACTTTTCTGAAATAAAATATTCAAAATTTGGTAATTTTTCAAAAAATTTCAGAAAACGCATTTAAAACAATTAAACTTTCATATAATAATGTCTAGTGTTCATATAATTATATTACTTAAGAGTGTTCCATGACGTAATGGTTAAGCGCAATGTCTTTTGTGGACGAATAACCTGATATCAATTATCATTCGAAAATATATATCAAAAATATGTTTCCAATTGAAAATAGCTCATTTCGGGCACTGCCGAATGAAATGGCGATTGGAAATTTCTCACACTCTTTTTTCCTGAATCGAGTCGGAGTCTAACTAAACTCACGGACCTGCCTTAGGGCAGTACTACCCTGTATATATTATTATAATCATATCATATACAGCAAACGGATTTGTGGATAACACTACAATATATATTGTAAGAAAAAAATATTCAAATTTGTCTTTCTTTATACAAACCTGATTAATATTTTTAAAGATTCACAAGTTACAATTTCATACTGTGCGTCTGCAATATACAATATTTTTATGTTCATGTTTGTGATAGTCGTAAATTTTCCCATAACGCATTTGTTTTTTTGGTCATCAAAATATCCATCATATGGTAACATAATTTTATGATTGATATAGAATATATGTATGTTATAACAAGCTGCTTTTTATGATTGATATAGAGTTTTATATATTGTCGGAATTACATATTAAATGAAATTTTATTAGAAAATTTAATGTATATTTTATTTTTAATTGATGTCATTTTAAGCTCAACAGGGTAATAATATTTATTTCTTTTTGATCGTTTAGTCAGAAAATCTATTAACGGATAGCAAAACATGAAAAATTCATATAAATAAAATAAAAATTCAGTCAAAAATATAAGTAAAATTTTAAAATACTAATTTAATTCTAATAATAGATTTTCTTAATGAAATATAAAATTGTTTTCTTTCAAATTCATGGTAATTCCAATTTCAATGTGATATTTTAATGTATTTTCATATACCAGAACTTAAACCAGAACTTATTTTGAATTGTAAGAATGCAGTATAAAATTTCTGATATTGAAGCAAAAGTTATAAATATGTAAATCATACACTTTTTCAAGAAGTGAAATCTAATTTTTTTTATTCTACTTTCTTTATTCTCTATTTTATTTACAACTGTCCAGTTAAGGACATTTAGTAAATTTAGGAAATTTACAATTGTCAGCCGTAAAGGGACATTATATACTATATTGACATGTTGGAAAAACAACTCAATAGTTGTTTTTTCATTCGTTATAATGTTAACAATATTTATTCTACTTTTAACACACTTTTTTATAATTTACTATAACTTATAAGATTTTTACTGCATCTTGAAGAAAAAATAATTAAGTAAATAAATATGCAACTGTGCATCAAAAGAGCAACCGTAGCTCATAAGATCTTATTGTATTTTGAAGAAAAAATAATTAATTAAAGTAAATTAATAAGTAATTGAGCAAAGTGAATAAAAGTAACGGATGGTGTTAAATAAATGAATAAATATCATATGCATAAATTACAAAATAAAATTAATGTTTATACGAAAATCTGTTAAATAAAAAAATGACTTCCTAATAAAAAACATGCATCAATTGATTTTTTAAGAGTTTAATTTTATGAGTAAGCAAGTTAATAATAACTTTTATAATTTTTTTTTAATATTTCATATTTATTTCATCTAATAAAGTGCAAATACTAACTCTTTCGATATAAGAGTATTTTCCACAGGAGTGATGCTGCTGTACAATACAGCAAGCCGCCCAAAAATTTGTTACCCAAAATAATCTAAGCTTTTCCAATCACTATTAATAAACATGTATATACGAATTAAAAAATGCACTTCTAAATAACTAAAACTATAATAATGAATCCAATTTTTTTGATAATTTAACACAGGGGAATAAATATTAAAACAAAAGTCGTCAAAAGTACCTAGTTAAATACTAGTTTAATTTTGGAGTTTACTCGCATGAATGTAATTATATTATTTATAAAAACAAGTTTCAGCACTTTAAATAATATAAATAATAATTATTTAGTTTAATTTAGTTTAGATAAAATTCATTAACCTGCAGCATAACCATATTCCGCACGTTACTTAGTTTCTATGTTATTAAATTATGAAATATATTTCCCTTGGGGTTTGCAACCCCTGTCCATTGTTGCGAACCTCAGCGCTAATGGCACAGGCGTTGTTTTTATTGAGTTTTTTTGCTAACGAATTTACAGTCTGCGTTCAACACAAACGGGACAGAAATATCTGATAGTATGTCCATAAGCGAAAACAACAATGTTACGAGCTTTACGAACACAGATAATACTAATAATCGAGCTTTACGGATAATAGTACAATTCATAGGTATTAATATTATGCCACTAAAATTTTTATAAAGATAACGTGTGTTTATACAAATTATTCCCAATTATTAGTTTATGTTATACTTTATTTCAATATTATGCATCTTAACCAACTAACTGTGATTAGGACTTTCAATTCCGCACTAAAATATGAATACCGGTATTCGATATTTGAAATCTGTAATACCGGGATCCCGGTATTAATACCGGTATTGTCAATGAATAATTTATAAGTTATATTTTTATTTACCGCAGTTGTTATATTCACATATTAACACATAATCTATAAAATACAATAAATATTGTTTTGAAATGAGATAACATATTATATATTCTATCACATGGGAAATAAGAATAGACAGATACAAAATAGTGCAAGTAAAAAAAATATTAGCTTCTGTTTTACATTTTACATATAATAGACTTGTATGAAATTATATATTTTAGGAAACAAAAAATTCAATTAATCTACATATATATACAAATAAGTCGGGTTTTCCTTCCTGACGATATAACTCCAGAACGCACAAACCGATTTTGCATTCGTTGGAAACGTCTCGGGCTCCGCAAAGTTTATAGCAAAGAAAATTAGTTGTGCATGACATCGCGCCTTAATGCAAGCTGCTGGAACTTCACGCACCGTAATTAAAAATTCGAGTAATGACATTAGTGAGAATTATCAGAATTATGCTTGGTTAAGTCAACGAGCAATTCTTGCCGCAAAGAATAATGATGTACACGCCCTGAATTTCACCATTCAATCAAAAATTGCTGGCGATTTGGTGACATACCAATGATTCTGACTGGTCTTCCGTTTGACTTCAAGCGATTGCAATTTCCAGTTCGCCTTGCGTTCGCAATAACAAGTCGCAAGGCCAATCGCTTAGTGTTTGCGGGATAAGTTTCAAATAGATTATTTAGAAAATCATTGTTTTTCACATGGGCAGTTATACGTTGCCTGTTTACGAGTTGGAAAACCATCCGCTTTGTTTGTGTTAACGTCAGACCAAAAAACAAAAAATGTGGTTTACCAAAGAGCACTTCAATGAAACGGATAAATTGCGGATTCACTTTCATTTACTTAGAGAAATTCAACTAAAAAACACTTCATTTTTGTAATCGAAATAAATTCATTACTGTTGTATAATAAAATCCCATTTTTCCTTTTCAAATATAAAACAAACAAAAAATTTCTTCATCTTTCTCACGAAACCATCTGGTGGCGAAACGGAGTTCGTCGGGTTTGCTAGTTACTTATATTTTGTTTATTAAAATATGCTTTTGAAAATATAAACAATCAATTGTTTCATCTTCAAGCAAGAACTGAATTTTAGTACAAATTTAACAAGCCGCCAAAAAAGCTCTTTCTCATTTTACACTTGTCGGCACAAAGATCATTAAGAAATAATACATTATTACTCGAAATCAATTTCTTAAATTAGAATCAAATCATAATTAAATATGAGCGATTTTCAGGAATCTGCATCGTACGCATAAGAAAGAGGTCATCCACCACCGAGACCAATATAAAGACAAACTTTAATTGATATTATATTTAATATCTATAATCTCTAGTGAATAGTGAATTCAGGTAAAGTTTTATACCATACTGCTTGATATCGAACTGTTAGAAGTTGTAATTAAACCCGAAAATAGTGGTTGTTTATCTACTAGATATGAATCGGTACTTGGTATAGTGTATTTAGATTATAATCAAATCATAATTAGAACAAATCATAATATGAACGATTTCAAGAAATCTGCAACGTACGCATAAGTAAGAGGTCATCCACCACCGAGACCAATATAAAGACAATTATTGATAATTGATATTATATTTAAAATCTATAATCTCTAGTGAATAGTGAAATCAAGTAAAGTTTCATATTATACTGCTTGATATCGAGCTGTTAGAAGTTGGAATCAAACCCGAAAATAGTGGTTGTTTATCTACGTTCTTACTACAGCTGGTTCAAATCATCAGCATAATATAAATTTTAATAATAATAATGTATCAAATGTAAATAGGCCAACTGTTCAATTACCTTCTAAAAAACAAAGTTCTTAAAAGAGAAGTTTCATCACCAAAGCTCATAGAACTGAAAGTTCTGATTGCTGGTCAAAAATAAGGAAAAAATAAACGTGGTACTTGATGTATGTGGTAGTTACAGTACAAATGCACAGTTTAAATGTGGACTCATTTAGAAACTTTAAACCTTTTAGTTTCCAGTAATTTCTCTGTTTATTCTAAATGTCAAGTATATGACTTTTTGCCGTCATAGAGCTTTATATATCTCGAAGCATCATACAAAGATAAGCATTAAAATACATCTTACAATAATAATGGTTCAGAGTTTTATAATTTTTCACGCAATATTTTTATTGTGATTAACTAAATATTAACCGTCAGCAATATTGCAATTGCAATATTTTTAGAATTTCTATAATTTGATATCGTTTTGTCTAATTATTGTTTAAAATTAATTTTTAACTTCAGGAAGCAGAAGCTTATGTTTTTGCCAAACAAAAGCCGGCTTGCCTTCTAAATCTTATGCTTTCTCGACGTTTTAAGTCATTCTGAATCGCATGACACCGTAGTTAGATATTGTGGTGGTCTTTAATATGGACATTTTCGAACTTCCTTGCTCCCAAAGGCTCAAATGGTTCCAAATTAATATAAAACAATTCTCTCAAAGTTTCAGCTCTTAATATTGTTTTTTAGATAGTGCGCAATTCAATCAAAGTTTTGTATGGAAATAGCATGAAAAAATTTTCAAAAATTTTAAAAATGTTTTTAGATATAATTTAGCGAACATATGAATGAGAACAAATAATTTTTTTTTAATTTTCAAAATTTTTTCCATGCTATTTCCATACGAAGCTTGATTGAATTGCGCACTATCTAAAAGTTAATATTAAGAGCTAAAACTTTCAGAGCATTGTTTTTTATTAATTTGGAACCATTTGAGCCCTTGGGAGCAAGAAAATTCAAAAATGTCCATATTAAGGACCACCCTAGTGTGTATGTATGCCAGCCAAAATTTGACCTTTCGTCGATATCTTCGCAAAAACGGCTTTAAAAAAGCCATTTGATGAAACACGATAAGGATTCACGTTGATTCGTTTTTTAAGATAATCGGCCAGGCAGAAACAAAATTTTGTAGACGTTATTGCCACAAACAGATTTTTAAAATTCTAAAACTGTTCAATAAACAGCAATTAGGAGTTGTGCTGATTATATGTCCAATCGGTAAAAGTAATTAGAATTTTTATTTTTTCCCATAATTAAATGTTAATTTTCGCATTTTTAATAAAATTTCACACGGAATAGAGTTCATGATCCACTAAACACACATTCCAAATTATATAGGCCTACAGAAAGTGGCATAATTATAAAAATTCATTAAAGTTTAGTATAGTGAACCGTGATTTCAAGGCATATACCGTTTATGTTAGATCGATTTCTATACATCTCGGAAAATGCAATTTGCCTTAAGGAAAAATGCAAACTTGCAACTAGTTTAGGATTATATATGTCTCATTGTTCCAAGGACAAAAAACTATCTTGAACAATAACTATGATATATTAAAAACGTAATCAAAGTTCAAATTCCATCTCTCACCAGGGAATACATATGATTCATCTGGCATTAATTTTCTTAAGCTACCATATCGCCAGATTAATCCTCCGAGAACAATTATCGTGCTTAATGAACTTATCGTTATAAAATAGCATTAAATTGATCAAAGTTACAATCCGCGGGATTTAAATTGAATCAATTTGTAATGAGATATTGTGAACGGTGGTACATTGCGATTTAATTGACGAAACGAATTCTAGAACAGATGTAAAGTGAATTATTGTTAAATCAAACATCGTTAT
The DNA here is from genome assembly GCF_003426905.1 of Ctenocephalides felis. Classification (NCBI taxonomy): domain Eukaryota; kingdom Metazoa; phylum Arthropoda; class Insecta; order Siphonaptera; family Pulicidae; genus Ctenocephalides; species Ctenocephalides felis. The sequence goes on from NW_020538652.1 coordinate 24,338, forward strand.
CTGATATCAGGGAGAACAGAATTAATGAAGCCGTTTCGATATTTTGATTTATTTATCCAAATAATTGAATTGGGCAAAATGGGCGGGGCGGAATGAGCTCGAAATATTAATGAAATTATGCGTACTCTTGCATATTTGCTTTTATAATAACTGACGAACTTGAAATAACAAAATCTTAATATATAAATCATAAATAATCTAATTATACGATCTTAAGGCAATGAATATTTATAATGTAAATATACAAGTAATAAATTACAAAATTACACGAAGAACATAAAAATGAAAATGAAACAATAATATTCAAAATGACTTAAATGTAGCAAACTATTTTCTTCAGCTTCGAAGTATTGCTGGTAAAAAGGTCCACCACCTATATCTCAAAAACAAGTAAAGTAAGAATTTTAACAACGATATTTGAAAGTATAGGAAAAAAATGTATATCGGCCTAAACCTTGATTTTACGACGTTGATACCTGGAGATAAACGGCTATGTTTGAAAATCCATAACAAAACAATTTCCTTTCCTTTGTTAGGTTTTGGTTGTAAGCACTGTGTTTAGTTTAAACGATCCCAATATAACTTTTAATGTTCTATATTTAATTGTTTTACAAGATACATGTTGATTTTAAGTTATATTCAACAGTTTTTATATCTCTATAAAGCTTACGCGCGGATGGGGGTAAAAGACATCAACTGAACTTTTACCCTGGTAATGGTAAACATATAGTCAGTAAAAAAGTAAATTCAGTTTGAGAAAGAAAATTTTAAAAAAGATAAATTAAATTAATAGTGTTTCCAATTAGCTGATGGATTTTTTTGACGAAATACCAGATCAAGGTTATAAACAGTGTGTTCTTTCTGTTAAAAAATGTACCCATGAAATTTATATTTTGCTTGGTTGAATAAATGCAGCTATTATTTCATAAAATACTTACTCTGAAATTAGAAATACGACATTGAACCTTTTGCCTCCTGGCAGTACCGTTTTTACTCCGCCTATGAGGTAAAAAGGACCAGGTGACAAATTTTTGAAAACAACAAAAAAACATTTCAGAATAATGAATAATAGCTGGGAGTTATACTGAACATAGTCAGATAGCTTTTTGTTGATATATGTTATTTGTTGTGATATAATTGGTTTGGTTTTCACAATATAAGTGCTCAAAGTCAAAATTGAGCCTTGTGCCCCGCCCTATACTATAGATAACACAAAATTTATAAAATTTTGATATTTATACATAAACTCATATATAATTTATTTATAAATTTATAGTTTATGAAAAAGATCAAATTGGTTAAATAAAGAAGTTAATACAAATGTAAGTTTTGTGTTAAAACGTAAGTTTTCATGATTTTTTTTAAACATAAGGGACTTTATTATTTATCTACTGTGTGTAATGTTATACTTACCAACAAAAGAAACAAATTTTTATGAAGTATTAATTTAATGATAAAGCGGATTAAAAAGATGTAAGGAACTATAATGAATAATTATCATTATATCCTATAAGATAATTATTTTCACTTCAATAAATCTTTGTTATATCCTTTCTCTTGTTTTTCACTATTTGAAGATGAGATAAATAATTTTTAAACGCATATCAATTAATGAATAAGTTGAAAACTTAATCAGTTATTTATAGTGTTTTAAGTGTTACAATCCCTATTTGATATGGAATCCAGTCACTTTTTTGTTTTAATGCTCCATCATCTGAAATCTTTCTCTATCTCCGTACATAATGTTTTCCGCTATTTTCGAGTGTTGATATCCTAAGTTACTTAAACGATTTTTGATCACGGTAAAAAGAAATGTTCCTTTAATATCGAACCTGTAAATCCACTTATAACTCAAATTAAGCTTCTTAAACTTTATGCCATCAAATAATATATATATATACATTATATATATATATATATATATATGTAATACAATAGAATATATTATATATATGTATATGTGTTTGTGTGTGTGTGTGTGTGTTTACAATAATTATTGATGATAACTGAAATATGGGTTAATATTTTTGAGTTCTTCCACCAATGTTTATCCGTAAGACTTCGACGCGGCGCTCACGCGCTTCGATATTTCGTCTCTAAAACAAGAACACGCGCGATACTAAAAAAATCCAAAAATTCAAAAAGCACAGAAAAAAATCAATGTACACAAAATTTTTAATTTTTCAAATTCAGTATTCTCAAAAATCTAATTGTTTCAAAATTTCCAAAAAATTGCAAGGCTTTTTTGAAAAAAATAATTTTCAGTAAGTAAAGTTTCTATCAAATGTCTAAGGTACGATGCCATGCACCACTACCTAGTTAAAATTAAACAAAATTTTATTTCCATTGAGATTTCTTTTCACATATCTTAGCAGCAATCAGCAGCAACCTTACGTCCTTATGAGCTGTTGGGCTGGAACTTCTCCATACTTCGTATTTTTCGATGGTTAATACATCCATATTTGTTGATTTTATTATTAGAATTAATCTAAGAGGAACTGACTTTTCTTGATGCAGCAATGCCGGGCAATGACTATTTTACTTGGAAACCTATTGCTATCTATATTTCCATGTGAAAACCGTTGTCATATCTGCTTGACAACCGGGTCTCGAACCCGGGACCTCTGAATTTTGTCCCGTCGCACTTACTCGCTTACCTACGTGCAAGCCCGCATTGAGAAATATGATTACCATTATATTATTTCATAAATCTTCCTTAGAGGAATATTATAATTCGAATAAACGCCGATACTTTCCTCGTCGGTTTATAAAATACAAAGATAAACCAAACTTTGATATAGTCAAAGCAAATCTAATTAGCGATGATCCATCCAATGAGTAGTACTGCCCTAGGGTGGTCCGTGAGCTGAGTTTCAACTCAATTCAGGGAAAAATAGTAAATAGAGAAATTTTTCATTGACATTTCACACCGCAGTGCCCAATATTGGCTATTTTTTAATTATAAACAAATTTATCATTTATATTTTTAAGTGAAAACAGACATCTCTGATGCTCTGCTGCCCGTTACGCACATATAATTTTTGGATACTGGGGTAGATACTTTGCAAAAGAAACCATATTTGAAATGAATTCTGATGTCCCGTGCATTGACCCAAAGATTGGGTCCAATTTTGAAAAATCGCCATTTGGCCCATTTAGAGCGCTCCATAGCGTACAAATGTATGACCGCCCCCCCTCTAACTTTGGAAGGCCGATCCATCCATGTCTGTGGTTCATCTCTCGGGCCCCCCCTTAGAGGTCACCCATACAAAAATTGCAAAAAAATTATCATTTTTGGTTCTTTACGTAACAAAGATTTTCATTTTTCGTTTATTGTGGTTAATTTCTATTATTTCGTTATTATAATCTTAACCGTAAATGACATTTCTAAGATACGATAAAAACTGACTCAAGTTTTCCAGAATTAAGACTATTCGTAACTATGAACTTAAAATTTTCAAACTTTGTCGACTTTCAAAAGCTTCCTAAAAGTGCTGAATATCCTAAAAAAAGCTTCCGAAATGCTCTAAAATGCCTTTGCGTAATTCATTGCTTTGATTGTAAAGTGATACGATACTTCAATACTTGTTTAATATGTACTGAAAAAGCGAGTAAGAAGATATAAACATGAAAATAACCCAATTTCTAATAATAACCCATGAAAAGGATTTCTTTTACTAACTTTACTGGATATTGGATTTAATTTATATCATAGAACGAAAGAATTTTTTACTCAATGCTTTGAATGGGTAAATTTTAGGCAAGTTATAGGGTAAGGCGGGACACATATATCCAATTTTACTTTGAGCAATTATATTGTGACCAACAAATAAACACATATTAAATAAACAACTATATGACTATATTCAGTAAAACTCCAGCCATTCATCATGGTGAGTGTGTTTTTTCAAAAGCTTCCTAAAAGTGCTGAATATCCTAAAAAAAGCTTCCGAAATGCTCTAAAATGCCTTGCGTAATTCATTGCTTTGATTGTAAAGTGATACGATACTTCAATACTTGTTTAATATGTACTGAAAAAGCAGTAAGAAGATATAAACATGAAAATAACCCAATTTCTAATAATAACCCATGAAACGGATTTCTTTTACTAACTTTACTGGATATTGGATTTAATTTATATCATAGAACGAAAGAATTTTTACTCAATGCTTTGAATGGGTAAATTTTAGGCAAGTTATAGGGTAAGGCGGGACACATATATCCAATTTTCTTTGAGCAATTATATTGTGACCAACAAATAACACATATTAAATAAACAACTATATGACTATATTCAGTAAAACTCCTAGCCATTCATCATGGTGAGTGTGTTTAAAATTGTGAAATTAAGTTAAAAAAAGCGATTTTGCAAGAGGTAAATTAAAAAAAAGTTAATCCAACTCTGCAAATGAACATTTCTGGCCGTCCGTAATACTAAATCAAGTTTATATTCCGTATTATATAAAGAAATCAAAATTATAACACAAAAATTTGAATAGAAAAAAGTCAAAACTATAATTGATATTGTAATAATTTTTGTCCTTATTAAAAAAAAAAACATGAAATTTCCGTTGCCTTAACTTTCTCTATTATATCAGATCTCTATTATATCAGATTTTATAACTTTTTATCAATATATACTTTTAAAGTGTATAATTTTGCAACGAAGTAATAAATAATTATAGGTATATCAGAGTAAAAGTAATTCTTGCAAGATAGCAATTTTCATGCCTGATGACTTATTAATTATGAAAATATCTCATTATTTTCATGCCTCGAGTAACACAGAAACGATGTCATTATTTTTGCAACCTAGCGTAATAGAGATTTACGGAAAAGTTAACAAATGCTATTTGGTAAAAATAAAAGTAAAATGTGAAATAATCCGCTTGATTAAATACATTTTTAGGATCATTTTTTAGCGTTGTTATACTTCTAATATATGTAATATAAACAGAATTCTCAAATATATATATATATATATATATATATATATATATATATAATATATCATTATAATATATTTTTGACGCATAAAAAAATCCTTGATGTATTTCGTTGTGTTTGATTGTGCTTCGTTATTTACAAAAGGAAAGCAAACCATTTAAATTTGGGATTTGGTTACGACGTCACAAATGTAAGATATATGTCAACAGCTATAATTTATTTGAGCAAATCAGTGCCATTATCAAAATTGAAAAACCCTACTAAACAAATAAATTTGAAAACACTAACATTTTAAATCAAATTGTACTATTTTAGGTCATGAAAAACACTTTGGTTTCATTTTGTTCTGATCTCACCTTAGTTCATACCTTATCTTACATGAATTCATTTCTGATCTCATCTAAGTTCATTTATGATTTTAAGTGCTAGAAACTTAAATCTAGAAAAACCAAAGCCAAAACCGATTTGTTTAAAATAATCGTTATTTATATAATTATTCAATGTGTTTTTTTCTAATGAGAAACATTTGTTGCTAGTTATTATGTCACTGAACAAATAAGTATCATCATTAAGATAGAATAAAAACACCAAACAATGAAATTATCTCATTTCTGATCTCACGTGCTTTCATGACATAGATAAGTTTAATTTGGTTTGAAATGTTATTTTTTTCTAAAATTCAATTGTTGTAAGTTGTCGAGCGAATTTGGCTTAATACTACATCGGTTTTAGAGATGACGACCCAAAAGTTGTCTCATCTCTGTGTGATAAATTTTATTATTACAATTTCTGTAATAGACTGAATATTTTATTGATGGAACAATGTCGGATTAGAGCTTGGATTTTCACTTGGAAACATATTGCTTTCTACATTTCCAAGTGAAAATCGATGTCACTACTGCTTGACATCAGGTTTCTCAAAGCGGGATCGAACCTGGGACCTCTGATACAGGTCCGGTCGCTCTAGCCACTTATTCAAGAGTGAGCCCTTACTATAATTAAAGAAGGAAATCTTATTCCATCAGATGTAACTCAGTATTTAGAACAATAACATTCTTTGTTAAATAAAAATATGTTACAAAGTCAAACAAAAAATATAAAAACTTCAAGATATTGGTGTGGTTCCTAATATAGATGTTTTCGATTTTTTTGCTACTAGGGGCTAAAATGCTTGCAAAATGATAAAAAAAAATTCTCTGAAAGTTTTAGCTCCTTAAATTATGCTTACATAGTTCCCACTCCAACCAAAGTTTCTATGGAAATAACATGAGTAAAATTCCGTTTCTTTTCTTGGAATTTTATAACAGCAACAAGTGAATCAAAATTTTGAGAACAACATTGTATTTGCTTATTTCGATCATAAATAAAAAAAAAAACAAAAATTTGATATGTTTCATGAAATAAGTATTTACTTAGGAAGACGAATCAAGAAACTTTGGTTGGAATGCAGACTATCTTAAAGTTAATATTAGAAGCTAAAACTTTCAGATAATTTTTCTTATTAATTTGGAAGCATTTGAGCCCCTGGGAGAAAAGAAATTCGGCATTATCCATAAAGAAGATAAACAACAAAAACAAATCCTTTCTTCCTCTCATACACCAGTATAAATAAAATAGCGAAATGTTTTTACACGTATGCTACAATCTATGATTTGATCCTTCCATATCTCGTCGTTCCAGCGTTCTCTCTAGTGTCTAGTAGGTACTTTCGACATAAAATTGAATGACATACTGTATATAATGCAGAGTATAATACAGTTATAAACTTGTATACATTGATACGCCATCATAAATAAGTTGTGCATACTGGAACAGCACATCAGCATTATCTCCTAACACCACGAGAGCTGTACGGAGCTCCTTCATAGATTAAGAGGGACTAACGCTTTGTAATGCGTTTATAACGGATAGCTTTACACAGATAATACTTTAGGTTTAGGCCATTCATGGCCCAATATTAAGTGACAAGAGCAGATAAACATCCCGGGAACATCAATTCATTGAATTTATATCTGATCGGTAACATTTTGGACAAGAAACGGAATTGGACCAATGTTAACCAAAATCCGATATAAATGACAGCGTGGGAGACGACTGTAACTTCGCCAGTAGGATTAAACATAGAAAGGAGTTTTGTTTTTGTTTTTAAATCTGTATGGTTTCAATTACGGTTTTGAAAACCGACAATTTAGAAAACTGGTTTTCGAAGCTCTTAAACCTGTATTGTTATGAAATAATTATACAAAAACCGACATTTTACAAAACTGGTTTCCAAATAGTTTTTCTTCCGGGAAACCGGTTTTAAACAGTTTTGAATTTTTATAAAAAAATATTTGTTTGTCATTGTTTTTGTTCTCAAACCTGTATGGTTTAGAGTTAAATTAGGGTTTATACAGAAACCGACATTTTAGAAAACTGGTTCCCAAGTAGTATTTTTTCCGAAAAACCGGTTTTAACTGGTTTCTAAGATTTTATAAAAGACAATTATTTGCTAGATTTTTATTTTTATTTTTAAACCTGTGTGGTCAACAATTTTGTTGGATTTAACAAAAATCTACACTTTAGAAAACTGGTTTACAAATAGTATTTTTTCAAAATACCGGTTTTATCCGGTCTCGAGTTTTTAAAAAAAACTATTTGTTCGTCTTTATTTTTGTTTTGGAATCTGAATGGTTAGCAAATGATTTATGTTTATCCGAAAACTGCTTTTGCAGAAAACTGGTTTCCAAATAGTATTTTTTTCGAAAGCCGGTTTTATCCGGTTTAGAAAACTGGTTTACATATAGTATTTTTTGCGAAAAACGGTTTTAACCGTTTTTTTAGAAATCAAGTTTTAAAGTTAGAAAAAAAAGTGATTTAAAATAGATTTTTTTAAAACCCGGTTTAAACCGGTTTCAAGTTTCTATAAAAAAAATATGAACTCAAAATATACAAACAAATAAATTTTAACAGAAAATTTTTAATGATAAAAAGTAGTTTTGAATGTAATTATTTACTGTTAAATTTTATCGATAATATTTTTATATTCAGTTTAGTAGAACAAATAAATAACTATTGACCAGAATTAAATACTTTTAAAAACAATTAATTATTTGTTGTTTAAGCAATTTTTTGCATACAAAGATACAAATATTGATAATTAATAAAACCGGTATTTTCTAAAAGAAAAACAAATTCGAATTTCATATTTTTTTTTTGAAACTAGTTATTAAAACCAGTTTTTAAACACCGACAATTTCTAGTTGCGGCTCAAGTGGTCATAAGTAATTGAATTTGGTAACTTGAACTTTATCGATGATCTCATGCTGTTATTTAAACTATTATCAAATAATTAAAATAAAATTTAACGATATAAATCTATATAATTACAAATCGTCTAGAAAGTCATTCTGTATTATTAGTGTATAGTGTTAAGATTGCTATAATGCTATCCATCGGTAGACATTTCAAATTTGAAATTGATGAGATAAAGAAAAAAAGTTAACCTAAATTAATTATTAACAAGATATGTCTAAAGGGATGATTCGAACAGTAACTAAAGTTCAATTTCTGAATTGTATGATTGATTTATTAATTGTATGATTAGTTTCTGATTGTATCACAATTTATTTAGGATAAAATAATAATAGAAAATTTGGATGAGAATACCTACAATATAAAATAATATATGACGTTTTCACTGATTTTCAAGCATCTCCACAATTTTATTAAATTACAAAGTAATTCATTTCAAATAGATACAAGAAACAAAATATTAATAACAAATATAATGCCAATTTATATAGCACTAACTAATTCATTTTAGACAAATTTTTGTAGTCATTTAAAATCAAATACTTTTAGATGCCCGCACCTGATTCGTTAATAATGATAGAATATTTAGAATTATGGGTGTCCTTTCTTAATCTCAAATTTGATCTCGGCTTTTTTGCTGATTTTCAAGCATTTCCACAGTTTTGAAAATTTTTTTTTTTCAAATAAATATAAATTCAGTCGAATATTTAGCCAACACAAAATAGACAGGCAAATCAATATGTGGTTCGTCATAAGATCCCCATTAAATCGTAAGATAAATAATTGAAGTAATTTAAACTTAACATGTCCGAAATATATCTCTTAATTCTCAATTGAACAGGCTATTGAACTCCATGATTTATACTAGCACACTAAGAAAAAATCTACAAACTCTTTAGGAATTAGAACTATGTGTTCCCAGTAGCTGTCCATTTTCTTTCTGATGAGATTATATCCGATAATAGTGGTTTCAACATACCAATAATGAAAAATGCCCTGAAAAGCTATTTTACTTGACATCATATTTGAGATGTATAATCTCAAGAAAAACCTGATACTGCTTGATATCCAATCGGGTATCTAACCTAGAGCTAGTGGTTGCTAGACTGTGTTCTTAAATAGCAATGGTTAACTGAATGAAAATAATACTAGTAGATTATTGTATACAACATACTCTTGATTTTTATAGTTTAAGAATAATTAATTTAATAAAACATATTATGTTATAGTTATATAAATTATATTTGCTAAAGGTATTTTAAAGAATTGCTCTTGAATATTTCACTGGAAAATCATTACGGTTTTATTAGGCATGTATGTAGGTACTATTCTTATTCGAAAGAATTTAAATACATGTATCATGAATCGGGAATGAATGACGATTATCGTTTATCTAGATTATTCCTTATCAATTATTCATCATATACATTCCGTCAACTAGTACATGAGGTTGCCTTACTATTTATAGCAATGAAAACGGATGTAAATTCGTCTATCTATTTCAACGAAATACATGATATTCCATGACTCTTAATTGATAGCTAACAGTATGGCTAAAAATAAAAGTGCGTGGAAAAGATGTGGAATAAAGATTTAATTAGGGAAACTACGATTAATGAAGATTTTATTAGTTAAGATCATCAAATATAAAAAAACTGTTTTTTGTATTTTTAAGTTTGCAAATTAAAACTCATAATCAATATAACATATTCTATGTTATATATAAACAACAATTAACAAAAATAAAAAAAATATGTATAATTCATTATTTAATATGCATGCATGATGAAAATCATATGTCGACAACTTCGGCTTGGAAAAAACTTCTAGATGTATCAATTTAATTTTATTCTTTTATTTCCAAAAATGAGATGCAATAAATGTTGTATTATTAGATGCCAAATAAATAAATAAATAAATATCAAATTCATACCTTGGTAAAAGATTTGGATGAAGTTTTGGCAAAGTTGGTTCTGTGTCCTACTTATATGTGAGAAATATTGAAATCACCATGGATCGATCTAAATATTTACAATTGTGTACATACCCTCTCTCGAGGCAATGTATCCAGTTTTTTCCTGTGAGAAAGCATAATAACATAATATTAGTTTTAGTATTGCTGCTATAAATTTTTATGTACTTCCCTAATATTGATTTTTAAAATATAGTGTTTGTTACATCAACAATTATTATATGTAGTAATGAAAGTTTAAATGCGTCAAATTTTAACATAAAATAAAATAACACACATATGAAAATATGCAAATATCAACCATTTATTTATGTTAGTCTGTGATTTTCATTATAATTTCTTTACCTTACTTTAATTAAATTAGTTTAATTATAGCTAGTATTTTTTCATTTGTAAATTGTTTGTAATTTGTAAAAATAATAACACTTTGCCCCAAGTTTTCAAGAATTAAATTTTCAAAATTGGTCGATTTTGAGAAACAAAAATATTAAAAAATATATCTAAAAAATATTTGTATGAGCCAGTTCCATCAAAAGTTGGCGCTTTTGGTCAGAATAATTTTTCTACACTTATATGCGATCACGTTTGATCTATAATTTAAAAAAAACTTATATAATCAGAACAAATTGTAAATTTAAAACTAACTAGCATCAACAAAAAACAGTTCAGTTAGGTTAAAACTTACATTTAGCATTTAGAACTTACACTCGTAAATCATATATTTAATTTTGTCGAAAGTTACAATCACTCAACGTAGTTATGTAAGTTTTGAAAATCCGATTTAACACAAAAATTCAACGGAGCAGACGTAATTTGAAATCCGGCCGATTTCTCTCTAGACTGATCATCAAAAATTCAATCACACGTATTTTCACGGCAGATGCAAAAAGTAGTTCATTAAGGACACTGACGCTTTTTGACAACCGTATTGTGAAAAATAGGGATGGAAAATAGAATACTATATATCGAATTTCGAACTATAAGGTAACTGATGAACGATTATATTGGTATCGCAATCGTTCCTTTGTACAAGTATTAACTTGAACAATACACTATTTAGGTTGATTTCTATTTAAAATTTTCTTGTCACTATTTATCGAAGGTTACCTAAACTTCGATTTTTAACTTCCTGTAAGTTACAGTAATCGCAAAAAAATCGAAAAAACAAATGTTTATATATCTATACGTTTCAGAGGTTTCTGAACATTTTGGTATACCTTATAAAAAAATAATGTATGTGTGTGTGTGTGTTCGGATACAAATTTTTGTCGACGATTTTAGGAACACGGTTCCACAGATTTGAATGATTCAGAAAACATTCGATTCCTATTGATAAGGAGACGTTTGATCAGTTTTTGGACAAGGCAGGTGCAGCCGTTTCGAAGATACGGAGCAAAAAGTGCCAAAATCTCTAACTCAGTTTTTAAGAGAGCAAAGCGTTCGATTTTAATAATTCAAAAAACATTTTACATGTATTGACAAAATGAAGAACCGATTAAATTTTTGAAAAGGCAGGTTCAGCGGTTTCGGAGATGGAGTAAAAAATGCCATTTGGTGGTAAAAAATGATCATTACATTTCTTTGGGTCCCGCAGCATTGTTTGTCTGTTTAACAGCGACGCGGCGCTTATGCGCTTCCATATTTCGTCTCTATGCAGCTAAAGCAGTGCGGTGCTGAAAAAAGTTCAACATTTTGGAAATATTTCAAATATGAAAAATATGAAAAAACGTCCTTTTTTTTTTAAAAAAAAGTCATTTTATCAGTAATTTTTTTTTTTCAAAAAAATCATTTTTTTGAAAAGTCTATTTTTTACAAAATTCTCAAGGATCAAGTATTTCAAAGTTTAAAATAAATTTTCAATCCTTTTTAAAAAAAATTAATTTTTGGTACAGAAAATTCCAGCAATTTGCCTTAAGAAACAATGCCATACACCACAAGTCTATCTTTGAATGTCGAACACACTATTTTCCCCACTAGTGGCTATGGGAGCTTTGAACGCGCATCAAAAGCACAAAGCTGAGCTTTGTACGCGTGCTGGTGGCGGCGTTGACACAGCGATAGGCGATTGACACTATATACGAATTACGACCTGGAACTCATCATACATATTCAATGGTGCGAATTAGTGTATTTCGCGCGACTGTCATCTGTTCAGACGCTAATTTGTGGAGAAACATGATACAATTTCAACCATTTTCAACCTCTGTCTAATAAGAGGATTAATTTATAAAGAAAACTAATACATGGCTACTCTAGAATAATCATATTATTTAAAAAAATTAGTGGTGCAAGGCATCGTGCCTTAAAGCACATTGCTGGAAATTACGAACCCGTACCAGAATTAAATATTCGAGGAAAAAAATCAGTAATCAATAAATATTTATCAATGATTAATATCAATTGATTTAATATTTTCAAATAGATAATCATAATCAATCACTATATATCTTATCGTTCTTACAGTGACGATCTTATCGCTCAAAAATAAATAAAGTTTACATTAGCGAGAGGTGCCGAATAAATCTATCTGAGGATATTTTTCTTACGTTTAGATTAACGCATTTGAAGTATAAACATTTTCAAACTGAATTGTAAATTTAAAATTTATATTTGAAGTATAAAACTTTGTATATTTTTGAAAATTTTGAAAAAAATTTTTTTCTGAAAATTTTGATATTGAAACAGTGTAAGTAAACTTTAAAAATTAACTATCATAGTACGGAGCCCAACAAAATTGTAACAAAATTAGTACTCATTTTTAAAAATTTTATCAAATATCTGATAATTTAATGTGCATATGTCTAATGATAATTTTTGACCGCCAAATATATATTTTTTTCTCTGTATCTCCGAAACCGCTAGACTTGTCTTACCAAAAATTTAATCAATTCTTCATTTTGTCAATACAAGTAAAAAGTTTTTTTAAATCATTCAAATCGTTCTCTCAAAAACTGAATCATTGTTTTTGGCACTTTTCGCCCCGTATCTTCGAAACGGCTGGGAAAACGGACGTTTTTTTAACGCTTGAAGTCATTCTGAATGGACGATTTGACATAATTGAACAACATAATTGAAAAAAACATCAACTGATTTCCTACTTCAGAATTTCAAATAATTATATGAAATTTGTTATGAACTCATGTTGATAATTTTTGCGACAAAATCGGCCAAGCCGTTTCTTTAGAATTATATAAATGCAACGGTTTTAGTCAAAGTTTATATCTAAATTCGGAAATCGAATTTGAAAATTTAAAATCCATTCGAAAGATATCAGTTGGGAATCGTGTTGATTAGTTTCGGTCGAGCAGTCTTAGCAATTAATTGTTATTTTTTATAATTTTAATGAATCTTTGTATAGTGATTTATGGTCTCAACAAACACCCTAAAATATTAAAGAACTATGAAAAAATTTCGTGACAATTTGAATTTCCAAAACTAAATCTCATTTTCTTAAATTAAGTCGATTAAGTCGATTGTCTCAAAGCAAAACGCCACTTCCACTCAGTTTTCTTTAACATTTGCCATAAAATTATAGCACCATAGAAATAACTAAATTTCTAGAGATATACTCGTACTTAGTTTCATCAGTATATAATAGTTTGAAAAATCGATAAAATGTGAATAATTATAATTTTATCGATTACTCGTTGGTTACGTCGCTGTAATTTATAACTTAATGACTTTCGATTTTTATATGGCAAACTCGTGCTGAGGACAGTGAACTTGTATGTATGGCCAACATTTCACTTTAGGTGTTAAATTTAATTAATATAATTAATTAATACTTCGTGTTCAACACTTTAGATCAACATAAAACATTATAAAAGCATCAATTGAATAAAACCTAATTTATAATACATAATTCTGTAGCAAACTAATAGTTTAGAGAATTTTTCAGTATGGTTTTATATATACAATGAAATTTAAATATAATATATATATATATATATATATATATATATATATATATATATGGTAGTTAATTGGTTTGTGTATAGATATACATATATCTATCTATTATATATATACATACAATATAACATTTTTTTTTTTTTTTTTTTGTTACAATTTATTTTTGTTAATCAAGACTTTAATGTCTTATTTACAAAATTGATATGAGCAAAAAAAAAAATACAAAAAAAACAAAAAATGCAATACATTGAATATAAAATGAAAAAAGTTAAAATAAAAATTAAATTAAAACAGTAATACAAAAATAATAACATAAATGAACGATGACGTGATGATGTATGCCGCGTACTACGTCAGGGCGCGTGCAGACATTGGGCTAGGTGTTTGGTAGATCGGAAGGCCATTTCTTGCTCAATCTTCTTATCGGTCTCTGAATCGCTTGAATTGTAGGATTTGTATGCTGGATTAATTTGTTGTTGAAAGATGAACTTCTAATCTTGATCATTTCGTTGACAGTTGAGATTTTCAAATCCTTATGTAGGCAAAAATTCGAAATATACCAAGGCGCATTAGTAAGGATACGCAGAATTTTATTCTGGCACCTTTGAATGATGTTTATGTTAGATTTGCATGAGCAACCCCATAGTTCGATTCCATAAGTCCAAATGGGCACTATGATAGTTTTATACAAAAGTACCTTGTTATCGAGAGAGATTTCAGATTTCCTCCCAAAAAGCCAGTAAAAATCTTTCATTTTCAGTTGGATTTGTTTCTTTTTATATTTAATGTGCGTTCTCCATGTCAATTTCGAATCAATGTGCATGCCTAAATATTTAACAGAATTGCATAGTGGAATTATTGAATTGTTCATGATGATAGGTGGGCTGTTGTGATGTTTTAGAGAAACAATTATGTGCTGAGATTTTTCGATATTGATTTTGATATTCCAATCTAAAAACCATTTTTCGAGACTAGATAAATAATTTTGTAACTGACAAGTTGCTGTTCTAATATCGGAATTGCATGAAATAATTGCTATGTCATCGGCGTAAGTGCATATGGTTAGAAGATCATCTGAGGGCATATCGTTTGTGAAAAGAAGATAAAGTACAGGGCTTAGCACACTGCCCTGTGGTACCCCGCATTCTATATTTCTGATGCTCGAAGTCACATCTTTAATTTTGATTCTAAATTTTCTATTAAGCAAATATGAGCTTAAGATATTGAAGTAGTTTGGAAAAGTTGTTTTGATTTTATATAGGAGTCCTGAGTGCCAAACCTTATCAAAGCCTGACTAACATCTAAGAATACGGCTACGCTGTGTTCCTTTCTATTCATGGCTTCAAGAATACGAGACACCGTTCTGTTGCATTGTTGAATTGTAGAGTGATTTTTTCTGAAGCCAAACTGATGGTGAGGAATCCAACTATCATTCGGATGATCTTCTGACAATCTCTGCAACAAAAGTCTCTCTAAAATTTTGATAATATCGATAAAAGACTGATAGGACGGTATGAACTAGCAGTGTGATGGTTTTTGTTTGGTTTAGCGATCATGATAATTTCTGCAGTCTTCCACGCTGTGGGCCAATAATTGTATTGAAGTATGGCGTTGAAAATATTTGTTATATATAAAATACCTTTCGTAGGCAATTCTTTTAACATCTTTGGAGTAATTTTATCCATACCCGGCGAAGATCTATTTTTTATCCTTTTTATTTCACATAAGACGTCATTTGGTGAAAAATGTCCCAACGGTGTAGAATGTATGGGTTGATTTACGAAATTGTTAATTAAATTATTCTGGGAAATATTTCGAGCGCTAAAAATGCTACTTAGATGATCAGCAAATGCCTCCGCTTTTTCTTCGTTGCTTTTTGCCCAAATGAATCCGTTTTGGTTGGTTATTTTCAGAGGAGGGTTTTGTTGTAGGGGTTTACTTTTGTTTCTGATTGGTTTCCATATGGAATTATCGTATCTATTTAGCTGCAATATATACGACCTGAATGTACAATTCTTCCATTCTTTCATTTTTTTCCTCAACGTGTTATTGAGATGATTGAGCGATGTCTTATCCGTTGGTAGATGAGAATGTTGCCAGGTACGTCTTGCTCTTCGTTTCTGTGCAATTAGCTTCTTAATCTCTTGCGGAATTATTAGATTATCATTTCTTGGAATAATGTTCGGGGTGATCTGCTTGGTTGTTTCACGTACAATCTCAGAAAAATAATCTATATTATTTTCTATATCAATAACGCTTGTAGGCCTAGATTTTGGAAATAATTTTGAATCAAGTATGGATTTGAATTGAATCCAGTTAGAAAGATTGTTGTGTAGAATATGATTGTTGATAACTGGAGTAGGAAATGTGCTAAACGTCACAAGTATTGGAGAATGATCTGAAGAGAGATCGTAACTAGATTCAACATTGAGATTTGAAAGATCAATACCTTTCACAATAAAAAAATCTAAAAGGTCTGGAACTTTAGTAGGGTCAGAAGGCCAATAAGTTGGACTGCAAGTTGAAATAAAGGAGAGGTTATTTTGCCCTATGGCTGCATGAAGAATCTTTCCTTTGGCTGTAGTCAGTCTAGAACCCCAGGCAATATGTTTACAATTAAAGTCACCACCAATGATAAATTTATTACCTAATTGAGAGAAAAATGAAGAAAACTGAGCACAAGAAATTTTGAATCTTGGTGGACAATAAACAGCAGAAACACAAAAATTATATAAATTTGTTTCAACAGAAATTTGAGTTGCTTGTAGAAAATCATCAGAAATATTTGGTAGAACAAAATGCTTTATATTATTTTTGATTAATATAGCCGAACCGCCGCGAGCCCTGCCACTTGGGTGATTTGAATTATAAGTAGTGTAGTTATAAATTTTAAAGTAGTTTTTTTCAGTGAAGTGAGTTTCTGAGATTAATAAGATATCTATTAAGTTTAACTTTAAAAAACATTCTACTTCATTTTTGTGAGGTATTAAACCGTTGGCATTCCATTCAGCAATTTTAATTATTTTTGCCATTGCTTTTGTTGTTGACTAACGTGGATAACATATTTATTATTATGGTGTTCTGTTGCAAAAGCTGATTGAAGATATTTTTAAATTCTAAAATAAGTGTTGCTAGAGAATCAGAATCGGGATTTGAAGGTGAATGATTAGAAGCAGAGTAATTGTTTTTTGCAATGTCTGCATAGGATGAATTTTGAATTGTTGGATTTAAGGCCGGAGAAATGTTGTTTATTTTATTATTAGAATTAGAATTATTAGAATTATTAAAATTTTGGTTATTTGGATTTGGATTTATGACTGATTGATTTACTGGAGTTTTGTTTCTTTGTTCTTTAATTTTTTGGAAGTATGAGCAACCGCGATAATTAGCTGGATGAGCACCGTCGCAAAAATAACAACATGCCGGAGCATTCGGATCTTTGGTACAAGCTTTAGTATTATGATTGTCACCGCATTTTAGGCAAGCAAATGGTCTATTGCAGTATTTTTGGTGTGATTAAAGAGTTGACAGCGAGTGCATTGTATAATGTTGTTGGACTTTCTCGGTGGTTCGACGCGTATTATGCAGTTGAATAATTTATAAATGTTATAAATATTTTTGTTATTTCTATTTGGTTCCAGATCAACAAAAAACATATTAAGAGGTTCTTTTGTTATTCTATGTCTAATATTTAGGATATTACGTACGACATGACCCTGTTTTAATAGTTCTAATTTAATTGCATCTGTGCTTGTCGAAAAGTGTACATTTCTAAGAACAACCCTATAAGCCTTCTCTTCTTTTAATTGATATGTATGATATACGGCATTAGTTTCTTTTAGATGTCTGGATAAAGTTCGAAAATGGTCGACAGAATTACATAGAATTTTAAATGTATTGTTAGCTAAACTTCTCAGGAAATATTGATCATGCGGAATTATTTCATTTAATTGACTAGACATATCATTAATATCGTCAACTCCGTAAATAAATATTGGAGGGGGCTTACTGACTGGGGCCGGTTTAACTAAGTTGTCATCATTAGCTGTGTCTATTGTTGAAAGGGCCGAAAATTTGTTTTGAATTTTGACATCTATTCCTAATGGTTCAAATGAAGTTTTTCTTTTTTTGAAATTGACTACTTGCCATGAATTAGGAGGTTTCTTGACATCAGAATGTGGTTGAGTGAGGCTTGTAGATGCATTATTACTAGATGATATTACTTCCTGTCTTGAGTCAGAAACTGATGAAGTTGAACGCAGCGAGACCTTTTCCGATGTAAACATATTGGTCCGACCTTCTTCGCGAGGTATCTTGCTGTATTTGCTGGATCCAATAACGGTCTTTCGTAGTTTTGGGATTTCTGATGGTTTACTGTCCGATTCCATATTCGCTTCTATATCTTGATTGAAATGTAAGACATTTTTTTGATTCCACAAACGCACATTAGAATCTCGATTATGTATGGTTTTTTGTAAGCAATTATTTAATTATCTGTACACTTTTGTAAGCTTTTCATGCAATTTTAATAAACCGTAAAATTCAATCTCAATATAAACATTATATCACGCATCAACGAATCACTTCCAATTAAAGGTAAAACTGAAAAAAAAACTGTTGTGAGGGACCAAAAAAACTTTTATTCTTCCAACGCCAAAGAGACCAAAAAACTTGTATCCAATCAATGATTGAATGATTTTTGATAACTTGACCTCACTACAAATATTGATAGAGTCGTGGAAAACGTTGACAAAATTTTATAAATAATTAGTATCATAAGAATTGGTTAATTTTCACTTTATTAATGATACTTAACAAATTAACCATCTATGTAACAAATTTTTGTTTTACATCCAAAAAATTAGGAGAACAAAAAACCGGTGACTTGAGGTGCATGGCTTTAATTTAAATTCTAAAAGATTTACAATTTTGAAAACTTTGAAAAAATTAGATTTTTGAAAAATTTGAAA
>NW_020538653.1:0-25347 GCF_003426905.1 Ctenocephalides felis
TTTCTTTTATAGTGCACAGACGACGAAGACCAATAAGGCGCCATCCTGTCTCCCATTATTTACGAATTCAATGAACCAACGCCGTTCAAATATTTAAAGAGAAAGGTATTACAATAATTTTCAAGTGTTTGTCTACATGACTAAATAAAGAATAATTGAGTTTACACGTAATAATTCGGCTAGACATTCATTGTGTCATAATTGATGTTATTTCATACATAAACATTCTCATCTCTAATGTAATAACAAAAAAAATATTAACTCATAAAACTGGAATGATGATATCTCATTTTTAATGAATAGGATAAGTTCAATAGTAAAAGCACCATTGTTGTAGCGATAAAGCTTGTTATCATTCCAATAGACTTAAATAGAATTAACCGTTGATGTATAAATATAATACATATGGTGTGTGTGTTGTGCATGTGTTTACTTGCTCTTAATGATACATTTTAATTTCATAGCAAGAAGAAAATATAACTAGTGAAGCCCAGATTTACAACGATAACGAAGAATGAAAATGATAAAGAATTATTCTTGCCATTAAGTAATGGTTTCTACGGTATATAACACATTATTTATGCTTTGTAATCATATATGTTAAAATATATTGTTATTTATAAATTGTGTTTATAATTTGAATAATATCTAGTTTAAACAGGCTGAAGTTTCGAAAATATTACAAATAAAGATACACTGAGATAAATAAAAACCAACTGATACAACATAACACAAACCTCATTAATTTTGATTTAAAGATCAACAGAAAAACACCTATCCCCCGCTTTATACGGAAGATAGGTTCCATAAAAAACCGTGTAACTCAAAATTCATTCTTATATGGAAAAACCGTGCTAATCGAAAATCACTATGAAAAGTCCTTCTGTCAATTTTTAATATGATGAATATCATACACATTGAACGAAAAATAAATATTAATATATTCAATATCAAAATGAAACAAATATGAAATAATCTTAAATATTACATTTTCTCTATAGATAAAAATTAAAATTAGAATTTTTTTGAGTTGATTGCGTTAAATGAAACTTAACATTTTTTTCGGTTTGGTTCTTCAAACAAACCTATACACACATACAATTTAGTTTTGATCATAAAACGGGGAGTTCCCATCTTATCCATTTTTCACATAGACATACACTACTAGAAATTCGTAAAATGTTGGCAGCAAAAAAAATGAGAATGTTATTATAGATATAGGCAAATTAATGTTTATAATTTCGTGTAAATGCAAATTTAATACATTTCGTTAAAAAACAATGTTTTCAAAAACCGTGTAAGTTCGAAAACGCCTAAAACGAGTACCTGCCGTGTAAAACGGGGATAGGTGTATGTGTAAAAAATAATTTACATTAACGGTGAATTTTTATTTTATGTTATAATAGATAGAAACAAATTTGTGTACAATTATTTTATTTTTTACAAGTTAAAAAAAATTAAATTACCATTTAATATCAATTCCTCCTCTTTATTACAGACAATTTTAAATGGCTCCCCATACGTCTATATCTTAATTATATATTATATGCAGATGCCAAAAATAAAATTTTATAATTTCATTTAAGTTTAATTTAAGCCCATATAAGCAACTTGTTTTACAAGGAACCTGATCCGCCTAATCAACTTATTGTTATTAATTAGTGAAACAAGTAGGTTTGGTTTATGTGAATTCCATTTCAAATAGATTTGTATTGGATAATAAGAAAGTTCAGTTTCGATCATAAAAACTTTGTGACTTTCTTAATAACTTTCAAACCGTATGTACAAAGATAAAAGTTTTATGAAGAAATTATCTATTTTGGTTAATTTCGAATTATAAACAATGTTGGACCATCTTATCAAGTAAGAAGTCCATTGAGGGTAGTAATATTATATACTGCCTAAATGTCTATAAAAGACTTAACATAACAGCGTAAAAATTTAAACAAGCTCCAAAAAAAATATTGTAACTTTGACTTTCTGTAACATTTAATCATATAATAACATATTATCATATTTGAACTTACATTATAAGATATTTACAAAATGTTATACTGTATGTTATACGTTACATATCAGCAGAATTTTTTGAGAAAATAATTAATAGTATTATGCTTAAAACTCTTCAGAGAACACCTAAATTTTTAACCAGCATTTCTCTAGGATATCATAAAATGAGGATATAAATCTATAAGAAAATCTACAAGGAAAAAGCACGATTAATGTTATAATTAACAAGTTAATGGCAGGATAAAATCAGAAACATTTTCACATGTGCAGTGGTAACTTTATTAAAAAATTTAGTTAAAAATGTATCAAGAGAACTTAATGTATCAAAGAATTGTTTTTGCAAAATGACTGAAAAGCATATATGTCTGAGATGGCTCATGTAGAACTTCTATGTTATTACAGTAGAACCTCGATTATCCGGACCTCGGTTATACGGATTCGCGATTATCCGGACATAATCGCGTCGGAACTTGCATATTCTGATGTGTATATATACATTAATACATTCTCTGTTTTGACGTGCATATATGCATTTTTAAAGGGTGGTATTATCCCTTAAAGATAAAATAAATATTATAGAATCATTAAAAAGGGCGAAACCGGCCGTAAGTTAGCTGATAGGTATGGTGTAGTGTAGATACATCTACTATAAGCGATATTAAAAAGAATGCCGCTTCAATTTTGTCGTACACTTGCAAGTTAGATAGTAAAGAGGGTAGTGAAAATCTTAGAAGAAGCTCTATATTGTTGGTTTTTACAAAAACGATCAACAAATTATTTGTAAGCAACTTTTCTTCTTCATTGATACTTTACGTACTACCTGATTATTTTAGCTCATGTTAATATAATATGTATAATGTAATCTAAGAAAATACTCGTATGTAAGTGTTAATTTTCTAATAAACATCGATTTTTGTTGATATCTATGTATGCATTTGTTATTTTTAATAAACAAAACATTATTCTTCATAATTTGGATTATCCGGATTTTCGATTATCCGGATGCCTATCGACAAAAATTAGTCCGGATAATCGAGGTTTTACTGTATAAGTAACGTATAGAATTTGAACTAAAACAATTTCCTTTTTAATTATTATAAGTTTAGTTAATTGCAAATATGTAAGCAAAATATTATAAGAAGTAATACAATTAGAAAGTGAAGTTTTGTGAAAATTTTGGTTTTTGCGAAATTCTCAGTAAATGAATTTAATTATTTACTTTAGTTTTTCTTTAATTATCCAATATTTTTAAAAGGCTATTGATCCAAATGTCAACGTCTAGTCAGACGGAGAAACGAACGGATATCACAACGATAGAGTTCCGGTTGAATTCAATATGGGTACATATGCCAAGATTAAAAAAAATGAATTGATGGTATACAATCTATCGTTGAATTTCAGAGTCAGGAATTGATAATGTTATGCATATTTTTGATACAGAAAAAACTCTACATATGAACGGCATCGGACATGAGTGGGGGCTACGCATGTCTACATTGAATGAAATAGTAATAGCCGTATAAGTGCAAATATATTAGAATTTTGAAGAGAGAAAGAAGAAGTGAAATGATCTAGTTGAACGTATATATGTTGTGTTACAATTAAGTTTTACATCAGTGTTGATCAGTAATCCAAACATCGACGGACTTATTAATATAAATTCATATAATTTCTTTGAAATTATTAATTAATCTATCCTCTGCAGAAGGATAAAATTTTAAAATAATTCACAATGGCAATGTGTTTAAAGCTAGTATGTGTTCTTATTGTGAGTGTTTTGGCACAGTGTTACGCGGATAAGTGCAATGGAAGCTCGTGTCAGCATGGAGCGCGGGTCGTACGGGAAGCTTTGGAGCAGTATGGTCCCGCAGGAAGCGCTGACGTTATGAATTTGGTCGATGGAATTGAAGTTGTCGAGGTTGTGCCACTAGGTGAAGCAAGGGCCAACGGCGGCGGATCACCATCGCCAAACGAGCCCTTGCTGAGCCGACTGGCCAGATTCCTCGAATCACACGAACTCAAGATTAAATTAAATAACTTAATGCCTGGATCCCAAGTTAGAGAATTCTTAACCGAAACTTACAAGGATATCGAACAAGACAAAACTCTCGGAGGTGAGATAATCGTGTAAATTGGTTAGCACAAATGGATTAATGCGTGCAATTATGAATTTTTGTACATGTGTATTATATAGGTGGATTCATAATTTCTATTACCTATATGAATACATTCATTTTAATAAATAAATTTATTTATAATATTATATGTCAATAATATAATTCAACTCAACGCTAAATTAAAAGAAAACGTATGTCTCAAAAAATTAAATCATAATCAAGTTCTATATAATTTAAATCGTTTTTTGTTATGTTTGAAAATATAAAAAAATAGTTTTGATAACATTATAAATAACTAGAAAACAAGCAAAAAATTTAAATTAAATGTGAAAGCTGTTTAATTCCATTAATTTGATAGCCTTTAAAAAAATGTTTCAGCTAAATATGCTTGATGCACTTAAATTTGATACAAAATAGACATATAAGTTTACTTTGCATTTATGTAATTTATCGTAAAAAAATATTTGTGTTGTTTATTCAATAACGAGTAATTTTATATCTGAACTAGAAACATTGAGCTAATATTCGTAATTCCCTTATATAATTAATTTGACATCCTCCTACAGAGGCACGTAAGAAGGAAAAAGGAGGCAGCGGCATCATCCTGATGATGGCTTTGATGATGGCAAAGATGAAGGCTATCCTTGGTTTCGGTGGTATCGCTGCAATTGCCCTAAAAGCCCTCGGTGTTGCCATGATGGCTTTGATGATTTCAGCAATAATCGGTGTCAAAAAGCTATCCGAGCACAGCCACGATGACGGCGGCCACCACGTGAGCTACGTATCCATCCCGCACCACGACGAACATCACAGAAGACGGCGAGATGCCGAGGCCGACGCAAATGCATTTGCATACCGCGCGTGGCGTCAACAGTACGAACCCAAGACCGCTCACTATGCATCATGATGATCGAATATTTCGATCCCGGCGACGAAATATGCGATTGATCCCGATAACGGGCTAGTAGTAACACATTAATTTATTCAACTATTTATATCTTCGATTTAATGCTGAACGTTGTGACGCGATTGTTTATAAAAGCCCCACATTACGGGCGATGTACATAATTTATTGTATTTATGAAGTATTGAGTTAAATATTTTATAAATTTATTTATTGTTATAATATATTATGAAATAAAGTCAAATATACAAAACTTTGGTAACTTACTTTCACCCACAATTGGAAGAGGAAAATATCCGGTTCTTTGAACTTACGAATTAAATATCTTCTCTTCTAACAGCGAAGTTTTCAGTTCTTACAGCAAAATTTATGAAGTTCATATCAAACACAATGATGAAGTTCTAGCTGAATATGATTGCAGATTCGTAAGAAAAAATGAATAACATTGTTGACATAAGGCTCGTAAAATGTTAACTAATTCTCCAATCTTACTTGATATTTTACATATCAATTATTCGATTTTAGATGTCTTCTTTATTTAATAAATCATATAGCTAAATTGTCAGTTATTGAAATGAAAAAAAAATGTCTGTTCACATTTGTTATTATTATCCTGTAATCTAAGTACCATTTAATGGACCAAGAGCTACTGAACCTTTTGAATAACGGTGTTTCTGTGAGGCTAAAAATTATTGTTTATGGTTCTTAGAGTGCTAACAAGTAAGTACAAAAACTATCGTTTGGCAGGTTTCAGCCCTGCACATCATAGTCGCCCACAAGTTTAAAAATGCATAAAAAACGAAAATTATACTTTTACCTGTGAGCTTCAAATTTTTATACGATTCAATTTACTCATTGAGAAGTTCAAAAACCAAAATATCAGGCGATTTCAACCTGCACAAGTACCCGCCAGATGTTTGCATTTTCAAACTCCTGCGCGTCCACGATGTGCAGGGTTGAAACCTGCCAGACGATGGTTTTCGTGCTTAGGACGCTAAGTACAGAAGTCCATTTTTTCTAAAATCTCAATATTCTCAAAAATCATTTTTTCTCTAATATTTCAAAAAAATTTAAAGTTTTTCAAAATTTTAAATTACGGTACCAAAAGTTCAAGCAATTTGCCTTAAGGCACGGTGTCATGCACCAATAGTTATTTGGATTTATAATAATATACCTATATGTTGCGCTACTGTGGGTAAAATTAATTGTTCATTTGTAAAAATTGCTCAGCGATACACTTTGCTCGAAATTTCCAGTTTTTGGATAAACACGCTAATTGGCTACTGTCAGTGCTTTCTAGAATAATGATGTATAAAAGAAATTAATCCAAGTGGACTTATTCTTGAACATTTCTAAATGGCTTCAAAAACATGATAAACATATATACCGTGTATACGAAGAAAAGATTATTATATAGAACAAAGTATAATATATCTATATATTTTTATAAAATAAAATCATCAGTGTGGACTTATTCTTGAACATTTCAAAATAGCTTCAAAGGTTTACTAACATTATTCCGTATACAAAGTACAGAGTTATTTGTAATTAATATATCTATTTATTAATGTAATTGAGCTCAGATTCAAACTGTGATGCAATGGAATTTGTTCAAGTTGCAAGAAAAGCAAAACAAACAGCGTTACATTTACACAAATAAGCAGTAGGTAATTCAAAGTATTAAGGACAAATAGACAAGAAATAACATTATTACGGTGTATCAGCTTAGAAATGTAATCAAGATTACTATTTTATTATAAAATTGTTATAAGTTTAACAATTAACAGAATAAAATATTACTAGAAAACTTAGGCCATTAAAATGATTGACACACAATTTTTAATAAGTTCACCAATTAGATGTAGATATTAGAAGATAGAGAAACCTATAATTCATAAATTTATATTCTGAAGAATCGACCTGATTACTATTTAGTAAAGATCGGTGAGGCTATTTCTTCGTAATTAGTTGTTAAACTTTTTAAAACCACTTTGGAATTTTTAAAAATGTTTGATACGTTTCTTTTACTAACGGGTGGTCCATCTAGTGGTCCTAGTGATTTAGTGATCTTACGGTTTAGATATTTTTGTAAAAAAATCATATAAAGTATTATATATCGTTAGAAAGGTCTCAAAATTCTTAGTTTTTTTTTTCATATATCGCAACTTCGAATTCCGCACGGTGTGGCCTACAAGCAAGTTGCTATCGATAAATTCCAATTTTTAAATGGGCCACCCTATAGTTCGAGTCCGTTCAGTGGCGATGTTTATTTTTACTTTGAAATATATTAAAACTATTTTGCCATTTGAAAATGAGCCCGTCACGAACACTGCAGTGTGAAATAGCAATGGGAAACCTCTCGCACTATTCTTTCCTGAACTGAGTAGAAGTTTAACCCAGCTCACGGACCTGCCCTAAGGCAGTACTACCCATTATAAGTATTATTATATATATATATATATATATATATATATACAGGGTGTCACTGACCTTGACGTCAAGCCCAAACGGGGTGATAGTATTGACCTCACATGTTCTGAAAAAAAAAATAGAAAAAAGATCTCAGTTTGTTTGAAAATTATGAACCTAAGGCTTTGGTGAAATCACCATTTTTTGGTTTTTGTAGTTAATTTTTCATAATTTTGTGCATTTGAACTTTAAAACCGCTATTAGCAGGCAGTTTATCGACTCAAAAAACATGAGAAAAATATCCTCAAAATAAACTACACCTAAGTCTGTTTTTACACGGTCTTTTTGTACACGGTTTTGATATAACACGGTTTGAAAATTGAATATTTTTAATTTTTTTACACGATTTTATTCCATTTAGCACGATTTGAAATTTTATGTAATTAAATTTTTTTTGTCAAATTTAATTTTTGCGAAGTATGTTCATATCACAAAAAAAGTATTTATGAAAGAAAAAAGTCTGAAACCATCGATAGTATCAGAATTATATATTTGATTTAATAAAATAAACATGAATTCTTGTTCTTAAAAATTCTTGTTTTTCACTAATTTTAATAGGTTTTAGAGATTAGGAACAAATCACCCATTTTTGTATAAGATCAATGTCTTTTTTACACGTTTTTTTTTTTACACGGATTCTTCTGGAACCAATCTCCGTGTAAAAACAGACTTAGGTGTATTCAAAGCGCAAAACACCTTTGAACTGCGACAACTTCGACTGTGACAATTTTTTGTTTTTTTTTTTAATGTCCTATGAGCTGTTGGGCTGAAACTTCTCCTTACTTCGTATTTTTAAAAAGTAACCCAATGGTTAATCCATCCATATTTCATAATTTTTGTTATTAGAATTAATCTAATAGAGCTGACTTTTTATTGATGCAGCAATGCCGGGCAAGGGCTATTTTCACTTGGAAACATATTGCTATCTATATTTCCAAGTGAAAATCGTTGTCACTGCTGCCTGACAATAGGCTGCTCGAAGTGGGTATCGAACCCGGGACCTCTGAAACAAGTCCCGTCGCTCTTAACCGCTTACCTACGGGCGAGCCCAACTGTGACAATGAATTATAGCTTTTTTCATATTATACAGTCGCGTAAACGTTAATAAAACAATGTTTAAATAAGACCACTGTGTTTTTGTTCATATATGCCTTACACTATAAATAGTATTAAACACTAAATTAGGCAAAACGCTAATATTGATTTAAAATTATTTCCTACAATCTAACATTTTTCTATCTATATTCTAATCATTCAAATAGTTAAAATTTTCAAAAGATTCTTATAACTGAAATGGTTCTTCGGGTGAATCTTACAGATATTAAAAAAAGAACTCATTGGCATGGAAACTACAATTTGCAGTTAGTGAAAACATTTAATCATCAAACTACAAAAATATATGTATTTTCAACAAAAATAAATGTAAATTTGTTATAGATATTTTTATACTTTTTGCATCGTACCTCTAAAATTAGTGAGCAAAAATTGAATTAAAATCGGTTCAGCCATATTCGTGCCATGGACATACATCCAGACATAACACATTATTGAAACGTGAATATTTAAAAACAAAACATTTTTTAATTTGTTTGCAATTTTAATAACTTAAACTGCCAACGGAATATTAACCCTTACCGGTCTCCCTGAGAGATCACATAAATCTGTTCGTGCGCTGGTCTGTCTTTTCTCTGAGACACCCGGCTGTTTGTATGCATTCAAAGATTCAAACTCAGTTTGCATTCAAACTGTTAAATAGAAAGATCAAGGATGGGTAAACCGTGCCCGTGGGTTTCATGCGGCCTTTTAAATATTTTTCTGCTGCCCTTCAAGCATTTCTATAGTAGTATCATTTATGTTTACTTATCTATGAGTAGTATTTTATTTATAACTAGATGACCCGACAGACGTTGTTCTGTACTCGTGTCTACAATTTTTCAATATAAAATACTAATATTTACCGTTCACCTAAAAATAATAATTATTGTTTTTTAAATTACTCTTCACGATAAAATGCATATGCTTTTATAATAGGAGTAATGTAAAATGTAGAACTGCTTTAAATAAAATGATGAGTCTCAATTCCCACACTATATTGAAAATTGAAGTCTTTTAAACGGTATAACATAACCATACCTATAACATGACACTGGTACTTTATGTTCGATTAAATCAATTTAATTTTATATTATTTGAGATATCCAAAATTGCATTTTAAACTTCTCCTAATCTATATATTATATTATTTTAATTTCTGGCACTTTCAGTTGCTTTTTGGCAATAATAATGTAGACATTTCATTTTTATTATTCATAATCATAAATTTATTATATATATTCTAATATTGTCTATGTTCATAAGTAAATTGAAGTTTTTGGCAGATGACAGTTTTCTTTTTTTACATTTATATCTACCATATTGCACATTCCACTACTTTATAATCACAAACTCCCTAGAAAATTTCTTTAACAAACTTCAGAAAGATTTATCAAAATTCGAATAATCGTTCAAAAGGAATATGCAGTGAGTGCTTGTAATTTAGTATGAACTTTATATAAGCTCAAACTGATTCTACGCTTTAGTTAGGAAACGTTTGTATGAGAAAAAGAAAAGGGCTGTTTTTAGGGTTTTCCCGGTAATTATTCGAATTTTTCTCGCCGTAAGAACCATCCTTGGACTGCAACAAACATTTTAGAAAAAGAATTGGCCAAATTGGTCCAGGCATTGTTGATTCATGCGCTTACTAACATATTTTGCGTTTCATTTTTATATATAAGATGTATTCTTTTCTTGTTTCATAAATTTATGACATATTTACTTTTTTTAATTTAGTATTTTTATATTATGATGTTTATTATTATTAGTATATATCAAGTTTTGTAAATTATTAAGAAGTTCGGCCTACCATAAAATTGTGAAACTTAAATGCGACCCGAGAGTTGAAAAGGTGGCTCATTCTTGAGAATTAATGTGTGCAAAGAAAATAGTGTTCTCTTTTCAGAATTCACTAATAGTTATTTTCGAAGTATTTTCTAATCTTTTTTTTTAATGCGGTAAAATGACCGTACAATTCATAAAGCAAAATTTTCATAGAAAGCAGAGTCATATAAAAAACCATGTACGTACTACACTTTTCTGTGGAATGATATAAAACTGTGACGATGCTAAATAATTATAACGACAGTGGGATCAATGCTCTATGCCTGCTTGAAATTTCTTTAAACTTTAACATACTGCAGAAAATAAATTTAGATATTATTGTAAATGTATGTTCAATGACCACCAAATTCATATCAAATAAGTTGGATAAGATAGACAATAATATCAAATTTACAGCAGGTACGTTTTTGTCAGAACGCCGCACCGAGTTGCTAGTAGGGTTTGTCGGTTTTCAAAAACCGGTTTTAAAAACCGGTTTTTTGACGAAATTTATGAAATTCGAAAACCGGTTTTTTTGTAAAAAATCTTATCAGTCTGCTATGGTTCCCAGAAAGGTTTTGTGTTTTATCTTTTGTCTAATGTATATATTAATTCTAATGTTTATACGAGTGTTTATATTATTTCCGATCAATGGACTTCTTGTTTCTTTATGTGTAGTTTATAAGTTCAGTATTCAGTGTTCAGTGCCATTGATCGATATTTGATATAGATAAAATAAAAAATGTAAGTAGTTAACATATTTTATTATTATGAAAATATATATTATTATTTAAACTATTTATATTTTTGTAGTCTAAAATGTCAGACGTGTAGAATTATTTTAAAAAAGTAGACAAAGAAAAAACGCGTTGTATTTATTGCAATAAAATGCTTTCTTGCAAAGGATCAAGCACAATTTACATAATCATTTGAAAACAGTACACGATAAAAAAAAAGAAAAAAATTGTCGGATGCCGGCTCGACTTTACAAACATGTACACAACCACGTATTTTTAATTTTGTGAAAAAAACTTGTTTAGAAGAAATAGTGTCAAAGCTCGCTGCATTAGATGGACTATCAATTAATTGCATAACAAAAAGCTCATTTATAAGAGAGTCATTACAAAAACGGAATTATTGCTTACCACAGAATAATTCTAGGGTTATGGAACTTATTTACAACTTTTACGAATCTATAAAACATGAAACTATAAATGAAATAAACTGTATGAAAAATAAAAGACAAAAATTTTCTATAACTATAGATGAATGGACTAGTAAAGGAAATCGAAGATATTTAAATATTTTTAAAATCACAATTTTTTTCAAACAAAAAAATAATTAGAATTTTGAAAATTAATTAATTGAAACTACTGGAAATAGAAAATACTCGCGGCTTAGCTTAATTGTTTTTAAAACTAAAATTGATATTATCAAGGATGTATCTAATTTTTTAATTGAATAAATGTATTTTTTTAATTTTAAATTGATTCATTTTTTCGAAAATTCGAAATTTTCTTTCACTATCATAGAAATATTTACATTCTTATATGTGAAAATAATGCATAATTAACGGATAATTATTTTCAAAATTATTTAATCCACATAAACTATTATATAACTATTTTTGATTTACTAATTAAAATTAAAATAATTTTGTTTACTATCCATAAAATTTAACAATAAATAATTTCAATCAAATACTGCTTAAAATCGCACTAAATTTGTGGATAAATTTTTGTTATTAACAGAATATTCGAGCAAAAATTTATTTCCCATATAAAATTCGAAAACCGGTTAAAACCGGTTTTCTGGCAAAATTAAAATTCGAAAACCGGTTTTCTGAAATGTCGGTTTTTGTATAAACCCTAGTTGCTAGTAGATTGTTTTTAACTCGTTAACTTACAATAGCGAGCAGAGCCCGCTTACGATGGGTAGGCCAAACGTAAATATTACGGCCATCGTCCGGTACGGTGATTGAAATTATTACAAAATATTTATACGAAACTATAAAACACAAAATTATTTTTAATTTTGTGATAAACTGTACACTGTGTGAAAAAATAGTCACAAACCCTGCACCAGTTCGAACGACTTTAGTCCGACAATTTCGAATCTAAATCATAAGTTAAGGGGTTAAGGGGTTAAATCGGTGTCGGCCGGTAAGGGTTAAAAAGAAATATAATAAAATAAGCTAAATAAGGTATTTGAAGCATGTAAAACACCTTAACTTACAATGACGAGCAGAGCCCGCGTACAATGGCTAGACCAAACGTAAATATTGCGGCCATAGCCCACGTTCGATAATCAGGCCAGAAGAAAATATTACGGATTACGGACATGGGCCGATACGACAATCGCAAGTATTACAAAATATTTATACAAAACTATAAAACACAAA
This sequence comes from Ctenocephalides felis, assembly GCF_003426905.1. Classification (NCBI taxonomy): domain Eukaryota; kingdom Metazoa; phylum Arthropoda; class Insecta; order Siphonaptera; family Pulicidae; genus Ctenocephalides; species Ctenocephalides felis. The sequence goes on from NW_020538653.1 coordinate 12,818, forward strand.
ATTATTTTAATTTTTGGGGCTCGCCCGTTGTAAGCGGTTAAGAGCGACGGGACGGACTTGTTTCAGAGGTCCCGGGCTCGATACCCACTTCGAGCAGCCTATTGTCAGGCAGCAGTGACAACGATTTTCACTTGGAAATATAGATAGCAATATGTTTCCAAGTGAAAATAGCCCTCACCCAGCATTGCTGCACCAATAAAAAGTCAGCCCTATTAGATTAATTCTAAAAACAAAAATCATCAAATATGGATGGATTAACCATTGGGTTACCATCTACAAAAATACGAAGTAAGGAGAAGTTTCAGCCCAACAGCTCATAGGACGTAAGGTTCTGATTGCTGTTCAAAAAATAATAAAAATGAAAAAAAAAATTGTGATAAACTGTACACTGCGTAAGAAAATAGTCACGAATGCTATGCCAGCTTGAACAACTTTGGCCAATTTGGAATTAATTATTTGGAAATATTGATATTTTTTTCACACATATACCTATTTGTTTTATATGAAAAATTCGGTATTAATTGTATTACCTTGTGCTGTAATGCTTTATCATGGAACGTACTTAAGCGCATTTTCATTCCATGTCATCTCAAGTTATCATCAAATCCAAGTTATCATCAAATCCAAGTTATCATCAAATCCAAGTTATCATCAGATTTTTGGTGCTAAAAGAATAAAATTATTATTAACATTTACCTAACATAATAATGTATTATCAATCATTTAAATTCTAATATAATAATACATGAGTACTGACGCAATCGTTACTATCATACGCACCGAACAGAAACAAATCGAAAAATCTTCATTGAGTTTGATGCATTTTATTGTTTGCCAGCCAACACACTTTATTTTTTAAATAAGTACAAGCACTGTAACACCATTTTATGTATAATTATTTATGACTATCACTATTTAGAATTTGCACATGTCCGATAGAAAAAAATTATAATTTTGACAACTGGCAGCTCACTCGCCTGCGACCGCCTGCGAATGTGCCTGTTGCAATACTAACAACCTGCAAGGCGCAAATGCTCTTCATGCCCATCCTAATCTATAAACTTAAACCTTATTTGTTTATCATATCTAATGAATTCTAATTTGAAAAATTATACATCAATTGCGTAACAATGTTTCAAACATATTTTGAAACGTATATACCCTAATACATAATTTAACTAGTGGTTATGGCATCGTGACTTAAGGCAAATTGCTGGAACTTCCCGTACTGTGATGAAATATGCGAGCAATATTAAATGTTTATAAATAAATTATTATAAATATTGTAACACTGTCTAATATTTATAAGAATTGTATAAACTGAATTACAAAGTTGAAATCATTTGTTTAAAGTATATTAGAACTTTAGTCAGAATTAAAATTAAAACCTAAATTATTTTCGATATACAAAAAAATTTTTTTTTTTGAAAAAAAAATTTGAAACAAAAATATTTTTTTTCCAAAAGCAATTATTTTGTTAAAATAAGCAGAAAATTCTTTGTATCATTCAAATCGGACGCTAAGTTCCCTCAAAAACTGCCATTTTTTGCACATTTAGCTCTGTATCTCCGAAACGGCTGGACCAAAATCTAATCACCGCTTCTCCCCGTCATTACGAATTGAATGTTTTTTGGATCATTCAAATCGGATGCTCCATTCTTTCAAAAACTTAAGGGGGGCGATACATGTAATCGCCTTAATTTTTACCATTTTTTGAGGACTTTTTAAACTGGGAAGGAATGATTGAATCTTTTTGAACTTTTTTAGGGTTATTTATTATATATTAAAATACACAAAAAAAATTTTTTTTTAATTTTTTTTTTTTAAATGGCTGCCGTAAAAATTAATCTGCCAAGACCCTCTCGGAAAACGCCATCAATTTGCGGGCGTTCTCACTTTTCGTACGGTGATCTGAATTTAAAAAAATTAGTTTGTACGTGTTCATGAAACATATATCTTCTAGTTAAACCAAAAAAAAATTAAAAAAGTCACAAAATCGTAAATTGGCACACCTTAGAAAAAAAAAGTTCGATTTTTCACCTTTTTTTCAATGTTTTTTTTGGCAAAAGGTTTAATTTTTGAAAAAAAATTTGGAATGTTTGAGGTTTAACTAGAAGCTATTACTGTAAAGTAGATGTGTGCAAAATTTCATTGGAATCGGTTGAGAACTTTTTGAGTTATCCCGCCCGCAAATTTCAAAAATGTCGTTTTGAGAAAAACGCGTTTAAAGTTTTGACACAGAAACAGATAAGAGTACAATAGCACTCAAGCGTCGAGTTGAGGCGTGGCACTTAAATGAGTTTTTCTTGTATAAATAATGATAATTTTTGATAATGTTTGTATAATATATTTCTTGTATAAATAATGATGTTATTGTAACGATTTATGAAAGAAAAAAAAATCGATTTTTTTTTCTTGTTACATGTATCGCCCCCCTTAATATTCTATTTTTTGCACTCTTTGCTCCATATCTCCGAAACGGCTAAACCTGCCTTTACCAAAAACTAATCAGCACATCTCCCTATCAATGAAAATCGAATGTTTAAAGAACCATTAAAATCGGTTTTTGGTTTTAGATTATTTTAGGTACATGCAAGAACTGTTCACCACTGTTTTCAATTAATGGCATGCCATGAGCTCAGCGTGGCTTGCAGTTTTCTGATCACCTTAATATGTTTTTCTAATTTCAGCTTAAATATGTGTTGTCCATGTTCAAAGTCACTCAGAAGTTGAGTCGTAATGTTCATGATTAAGTATATAACGAACATTAATTTGTTTAGAAGTGGAATTCTTTAAAAACTTAACTATAAACTAAACTACAAACTAATCCATATAAAGACTGAAATCAAGAATTATGATACTGTTAATGAATATATAGCATGTTTAAGCCTTTTCAAATGTATTACATATAAAATTAAAAATTCAGTATAAACTTTCAAAGTCAAGGAACTCTAAGCCAAGAGTTATGACACATATGTATTCAATGAATATAAAGCAACATTTTCAATTAATGCATATAAACCTAATATAAACATTCATTTATCACCCTCTTCTTTAATGATAGAAGTTTGTATATTTGCTAAAATGGTACATACATACATAATGTTATCAGCTAAAAATCTAAAAATAAGATCCTTCGGTATATGATGCAGTATTATAAAAACTCTCAATCTCTGTATAACTCGTTCAACATGTATACGCACATGAGTACGTTTGATGATATCTTCTGGCAATAGTAATCCATTTTGGACAAAAGGGAGATGAACAAGAACAGCCATATTTCTTAATTTATCTAATTAGGTCCGAATAGGTGGAAATCCTGAATACGAAGCACAATTGGAAACTATATAAGTCTTTCTTTACTCATGAATTTACCGTTGTAAATATAGCATCTCCAGGTTCTTATTTATTTAATATTCCCGAAAGCATAGTAATTTGGGTGTCAGTTATTCAGCCCAAACCCACATCACCTACAAAGGAAATAAAGCCGGATGGCTTTATGAACACATGGCATTCTATTATTGTCTAGGAGTGCAACCAATCAGAACCTATAAATAAATAAGATTAATTGAAGTACTTTCAAAATATTATTTATATTGTAGCTACAAAAAAAGTTTTACACACCTTTACTGAATACATTCTTTTATAGTTTGAGTATGTGTAGGCTGCATGGTCAATACTATGTGGAGTATCAGTCTCAATCTCAAAACAATCAAGAATAACAGAATAACTCTGCATTTCGGATACAACTTCATTAATTGTTTCTTCAACGGTTTTGTCTAATCTTGTATTGATAGCCACATCCTTATCTATGGCTCATGGTATTCTAATGTTGTCTAGACTGATAGCTCTATGTGCTTACCTAACGAGTGTAAACGTCAAAAGTATCAACATAACCAAACAAATATTATTTCCTCAAGCTTCAATTACAAATGATACTTTAGTTAGTACGCAATATTATTGATATAAAAAATGGATCGTGAAGGTAAATAATACATAATAATACCATATTTCTCCAACGTTGATCTTGTCTATGACCGTTTCAGAGATAAAAACATTTTTCGAAGACATATTAAAAACAGAAACCGATGTCTCTGCTGGAATGGCTGCAATTCGAACACTATTAAAAGTTCTGGAATGTTATAATAGTGAAACCGTACAGGAACTGCATGCTTCTCTACAATCTGCTGTTGAAATAATGAGGAGTACCGATCAACCAGTAACAGCAGTTGCTTCAGGCTGCGAACTATTCTTGAGGTTCATTACATTAGCTAAACTAGATCAGGAAACCTTTGCCGAATGCAAACAAGTCATGTTACATCGAGGAAAATTATTCTTAAAGAAACTAGTCGAAGCGAGAGGTATCATAGCAAAACTAGCTTCACAGTTTATAACCGATGGCTGTGCAGTTTTAACACACTCCAGATCAAGGGTTGTGCTCGAAACATTGAAAGAAGCAGCCAAAAGTAAACATTTTCATGTGTTTGTTACAAACTCAGCACCTGATAATAGCGGTGAAGTGATGTGTAAAAATTTAGAATGCGAAGGTATACAATGCACACTTATTTTGGATTCCGCTATTGGCTGTATTATGGAGCAAATCGATATAGTTATGGTTGGAGCCGAAGGTGTAGTGGAGAGTGGTGGAATTATTAATAAAGTTGGAAGTTATACTATGGCATTGTGTGCTAGGGAAATGAAGAAACCATTTTATGTACTTACTGAAAGCTTTAAATTTTCTAGATTATATCCGCTTAGCCAACAAGATGTGCCTGCAGAATTTAAATACACTACAACAACACGCATACAAAAGAATTTAAGTCATGAGCACCCTCTTGTAGATTATACACCACCAGCATATATATCATTGTTATTTACAGATTTAGGTATATTAACTCCATCTGCAGTTAGCGATGAATTAATTAAATTATATTTATAGTTTATCAATAAATATAGTAGAAAAAAATTGAAGCATTATTTTTGTATTTTATTCATCTTATCCATATTAGTAGTTACTATCCATATTATATTCTTCTTTTATCTATGTTACTATCATACTAATACCTTTTTTATAGATTGATATTGTTCAAGTCATTGAAGTTGAATAAAATGATTTTTATTTATATCTCGTTTGATAAAAACAATTTGCTATAATGCTCCAAAATTTACAAAGTACATGAATTATGCGAATGTACGTAATATGACTTTGCACTATATTCTAAAACTTCTTTAATACAATATAATGCAACATATTATTTATTATTGTTATAGATACCAACATTTAATTTAATATATGTATATACATACATGAAGTAACATTTGTTTTTTTTTTTTTTGAAAAATAAAATAAAACTTATATATGGAACTACCATATTGTTAACTATAATATATTTTAGAAGCTAATTAATGTTGCAAATACAGAATTATAATAATTTCAATATGTAGTTTGGATATTTTAATATGCTCTATTTCAAAACTAAGCTTTGACTAGATTACACTCATTGAACATATTAAATAAAATAGTCTGTAAATATAGACCATTCTATTAATATGAAAAAAAGCATGAGAAGCATAAAATGTAAACTTTTCTTAAAATTAGGATACTCTAAACAAAAACAATAAAAATATTTGATAAAACGTTGAAGCACATCTTAATGCTTGTTTATTCAATGTTATTATATTATTAATGTTAAATAATGGCATACCTGGAAAAGCTATAGTGAACAATAATAAATGAAATTTTACATTGTTAATTAAATTAATTTGAACATCCTATTACATTAATAAAAAAATTAATAATTGCTTTGGTTTAAAACGTGGTGCATTAATCTCTTGAATGAGCCGCTTTGATGAATTTCTCCAGAATCATTCAAAGGCTGTAAGATAAAATAAAATATATAATCAAAAAAAGTATTTTGCAATCACTTATCATAAGCAATAAAGAAACATAACATAGAATTGATTTCAAATTCTTTACAAAAATTTGTTGTAAATAACAATGAATAACCATAGGTAAGTAGTCAATAAACTGATTATTTATTGGGAAAACATATAATATTCCCGAATTGTTTAAAAAACTGTAGATAATAAATGTTATTGTTGTCCTTAGACCTAATTATATAAACACAAACATGGATTTGAAAATGAAATCCTCACAATGTAAGTATATAAATGCATTTTGATGCTAATTATACTTTCTTCATTGATGCGCATTAACAGTAAAAAAAATTATTTGGTTTTATTTAGTTCCCATTCCTATAATTCTACAATAATTTACCAAATAATTGTATCTATTAAAGGCAACTTTTTAATCATATTAGATAATTTTATTTATATTTCTTCATTAATACTTACATATTGATTCTGCTGATAATGTGGTTGGCTTACTGGATTTGGTTTCTAAAAATAGATAATAGTGACATTCGTAATTATTACATATTTAAACATTTTAAAATAATAATGGTTAACATTTGCATTGGAAGGATAGTAAAAAATACATTTTCGTAATTTGTAATATAAAAAATATAGATTAGCCATAGATAAACAAGTATGAGATTAGCCTAGACCGAATGTGAATATATCCTGCCCAAATACTAAGGGGATATACTTAATTGCCTATAGAATGAATCCTTTCAATTATTATGCTCGTATTTTTGTGCATAAAATAACAAACCAGACTTTTTCCACTTCCAATCCGAATAAAATTTTTGCAAACCAATTGAAATTACATGCTTTTACTTGTTCTGAGAATACTAAAATTACACATTTACACGTTATTTTATAATTAGGTCAATACAAATTAGACAAAGTTGTATTTGTAGAAAACAAAACGTTTGTATTTGTTATAAAATAATTATTTTTTAAGATGTATCGATATTCTTTCGGTATTATTAACAAAACAGTAAATATGTATTAGAATTACCTTGAATTGTACAGTTTTGGTCGGTTGAAACACTTTTGTTTGGGCTGGAGTACTGACTTCTTGTATTTCACCACCGTATACTTCTTCCTGCAAGCTCTAAAGGTCTCACTCTTGGCGGGATCGTAAACAACAGTCGGTTTATATCTACATAAAGAAAAATTATTAATATTAAATATTAATATAATGATTATTCAAGTAAAAAACTCATTATCGTAATAATTTTTATAACCACTTGGGGTTAGTAGTATTTTTTTATGAATAACGGCCCAAGATAAATAATTGAAGAAAAAAATAAAATAGCTGAAGCACTAATAATATAATTGTGCCATTCAAAAAGGGTTACAATATTTGGGTAATATTTTTGAAAATTATTTAACAACTCAATTTCAAATATTTAAAACTATATATTAACTCATTTCAAATATTTAAAATTCGAATATTTATTTTTCAAAATAGTATTGTATGACTTGTATTGTTATTATTGTGTATTGATATTAATAATACACAGAAAATGGTATAACTTTTAGTTTGCTTGCCAATAAAACCATGATTATATTGATTATCATTATTCATTATTATCTATTATTACTATTTATAAAATTATAAAAGTAAATTTGATTGGAAATGATTATATATAAAATGTATGTTATAATGATATGTGGCAAACTTAATTCTAATCTTTAGGATGATAATTTACTGCAGAAGTAAATTGTGTAAAGTGGTAAAGCCCATGCGGAGAAAATTTAGAATAAATAATCAAGTAGAATACACCTTACCCCATTTTAGAATTTTCCGCACTCAACATAGGGTCTTTTGTGCTCACTTCTTCACTCTTTTTCAGAACTGATTATCTTACTATAATACAAGACTACTTTAAACTTTTAATACCTTAACAAGCGGACACTTTACTGGACCTTAATAAGACCTGCATTGTTGTACTGCTATTGCTCCAGCATGGAACACGACAACAAAGACTAACCGACGGAGGCTACAGACAGTACAAAACAAAGCTTCACGACTAGCACTCAACAAATCAAGAAACCCAACTGACGAGGCACTATTGCTCTACAAAATACCATACACGAACAGACTGACGTACCGACAGCTTTTGGACCAAATAAAGAAGCTCGCAAGGAACTTTTACCTCAATTGTAGGAATCACCCTAATACTAACCACCAGGCACTTGGTTACTATGCACAAGAAAAAGTTTGGTATGGCAAACGCGCCATGCCAAACTTGGAACATAATATCTCATTATGAACGAACAGATTGTTATGTAATTCTTATTTTTTCCAAAATATTATTATAATATCTAGTAACTCTTCTTTACATTTTTCTCTCTTTAACAGGTATATTTTTATTATGATGATTGAGATAAAATGCAATTGCGATATTTATAAGAGTGTAACACCCTTGTAGAAAACTCAAATGTATCACCTTATTTGGGGCACACCTAGTGAGAAAATTTCAAAAAATTGAATTTTGAATTTTTAAATATTTCGATAGGTTATAACTTTAAAAATAACATACTAAAATTTTAAATCGATATCATAAATAGTTTTTGAGTTACAGCCATTTAAAAGAGTATATATAGTATATAGTATAACGGCGATCATTAAACGCGTTTTTCTCGAAACAGCATTTTTCGAATTTGCTGGAGTGATTACTCGAAGACAAATGATCCGATCGCTATCAAATTTTATTTTGCATCTCTTCTATATAGTTCTCCATACGACGACCCTCCAGTTTTTTGATCGTAACAAAAATTGAATTTTGGCAGGCAAAAACGGCCAAAATTTTGGAAAAAACTTAACTTTTTTCAGGAGAAGGCTGCAATCACTCCAGCAGCCGAGGATCTTTTTTTTGGCGCCGCCGGAGATTGAGTGTTATTTCAAAATATTTAATATTTTATTTCAAAATTTATACTGAGTATTCTCAAAACATGTAAAATATACCCTCAAAATTTTAAATAGATGAATTCACTAGTTTTTTTTAATTCCCATAAATAACCTTTTATAGGTTGTCACACAAAGTGTGCCCCTTAATTTAAATAAATGTTTTCAAATCTAAAAAAAATCTAATCTAATAACTTTTACACTTGTATGTAATATTCACATTATATAATGAAATATATGTTTTTCAATTGAATTGAAAAAAATAATAATTAGTTTAATATTCGCTTTTTACAATTTTTATAGTTTTAGTGAAAACATGTTTGTCATTTTGTTGTTTATATTTGAAATCTCGATCTCATTCATTTATTAAATTTTTTCTGGTTTACCTTTTCCGAATATAAGAAAATTTCGTGATACAGTTGGTGGCGCCCCTATTGAGTGCGGAAAAAAATAAAATTGAGGTATTGGCAAATGTGCTGTGTTTTCGATTTATTAAGCCTTGCTAAAAATTAAACGATAATAAAATAATTACATACTAAATTGATTACTTACGGTAGGCTTGTTGTATGACGAATCGCTTCGGCGACGTTGGCATCGGAATAGAGGCCAATTGGAGAATTGAATTGTTTATGCACAACCTAAAATATTTAATATTATTAATACTAATCACTGGATGTTATAAATTAGTTATAAAATAAAAACAAAACAATTAATTAATAATGTATCAAATAAAATTAAAACTTTTTTTTTTTATTAACTTTTTATTTACAACTGTCCAGTAAAGGACATTTAGTAAATTTAATGAATTTACAATAGTCCGCCGAGAAGGGGCATTGTATACTACATTGTCATGTTGGAAAAAACAACTCAGTAGTTGTTTTTCCTTTCTATTTTCTTTTTCCTTTCTATAAATTCACAATATTTGAAAATTAAAACTTGAAAAGCTAAAATTAACTTAGATGTTAAGAATCCTGATATCTTAAAATATACCAGATTCCTGTATAAATTTAAATATATGTTGCTCTAAGATTATTTACAAAATTTTATTTCACATTCTGTTTAAAAAAAATGTACATCTTGAGAAATTGAGAAAAGAACGACTAGGCGTATTAAAACATTCAATCTTTTCGCTAATGCTAAAACTACTGCTATTTCATTCTATATTCCTTTAATGATGTTGAATTCTTAATATATTATCTACATTATCAATAAATTAAATAAGATGTAAAAATGAAAAAATATTTAATTAATAAACTACCTTGTTTGCTATGCTATCACCAGCCACTCTGTGTAATACTGAATCGGCAACCTGTGAATAAAAAAAAACAGTTTAATCGTCTTTGATATTGTTTATTGTTTTATTAAAAAATATATATAACACTATCACAAAAGAATTTTTTTGTACAGGTCTAACAAACATATCGATGACCATTGAACAACAAAACAAAAAAATTAATTAATAGCTTAAAATTTTATTATTGACGTATTCTTGGACTACGGCCTTATATAATTAATTTTTTATATTATGAAATTATTAAGATTAACATTAGGATGTTTATGATAATTTGAGATTAACATTAAAATGTTTATGATAAATAAACCTAATCACATATATTGCTCAAAATTTTAGAAGGGGGAAATAGTTAGGAGCAATGTATTGGAACAAAACAACACTTATAATTAGAGCAAAAATTCGTCAAATATAACAGATTTTGTTATTCAATTAGATATAGTAAGCAACTTTATGTTATTTCAAAAAAAGAAAACTTACAATATGAAATAATTTTGAAACCCATATGTAAGAATAATAAATTAAAACCTCAATCATGAAATTATTGGACAAATATATAATAGATTTATTTGAGTCTTTGAAGCAATTCTCTTTATCAATCCGTTATTAGTTGAATATTTGTATATTCGATGTATTATGAAATGTAAAATTTATATTGCAACTAATATGTAGATAAACAATATGTTTCACTTTCGATATTATACAATTACATAATGCAATATTAGACAAACAGAAGAAAGCATTGTCGAGTGAAAGTCAAACTTGTTCACAAAGGATTTCTCACTATATCGCAATTTGAGTTGAACGTTTCAAGTTATAATTGGAACCAGAATATAATTTGTCAACGTAAATTTTTACACGGATGTTCATGATTGTATATAGTATTACAAGTAACCATTAATTTGCAACTTTCATTAATTAAATATAAATTACAGTTCACAAATTTACTTACACATATTTATAGTATAGTTCATGTTTTAACTTTTACTTATGAGGGCGTCTATTAATCAAGTGAGGTTTTTAGGGGGAAGAGAGGTTTAATAAAAAATCTCGAAATATCACGTGGGGAAGGGAGGGGTGTAGTAAGATATCACGTATATTTATTTTTTAACTGATCTTTTAAAAAAATTCAAACAATTTCAAGAAAAATCGAGAGAATTTAGGAGAAGCAACAGAAAACTTCTTTTCTCATTTGTAACAACATTTAAATGTGAAGGATTCAACATAACTGATCAAATAATTGCTATATACATGTATATGTATATATATATATATATATATATATATATATATACTAGATGACCCACAGACGTTGTCCTGTACCCAAGTCTAAAATTCAAAAGTTCAATTTTTTTAAAATATTTTATCATATACTTTTAATATCCTATTTGATGTCAAGCCGTTGTGATTCATTTATGTTCTTATTATAAGCAGTATAAGAAATTCAGAAAAAATAGTATCTGCGGTTTAAGAACAATATCACACTTGATTTTACCACACAACATAATTGCTTCAATAATTTAGTCTATAATTTTCATAATCTCGTATGATATATTGGTTGCTTTTTGGCAATTACAATTTCTAAAGTACATTTTCTTACTAATAATTTAAAAAACATTATTGTTCAAGTTCAAATCTTAGGTGAATACGTTTGTAAAATCTAGTTCTTATGAGCACTCTCCGATCTAAGATCAACTTGCTAAATATTCCATATCTAATGCCATACAAATGAATTTTTGACACATCAAACAAACTATGAACATGAAAATAGTTTAGTAAAGTAAACCAAAATGCGACATGCATAAGCTTAAAAAATAATGTATATGCAATTTTGGACATATTGCGTTATTTATTAATCTGAATTATATAATTTCATCTTCCAACATATACTGTTGACTGTATCTTATGTTATTTTAATTTCTGGCACATTTCAGCTGCTTTTCGGCAATAATAATGTAGATATTACATTTTTCTTGTATATAATATTCTAATATTATCTAGGCTCATAATTTCAGCTAAATTCAAATTTCAAATGAATTGACATTTCTAGTAGATGGCAGTTTAAATGTTTTCAATGTCAAACAATGATAAGTGTTTTTTAGTAATTTTTGCAATTATTTCTAGAATATTACTAGCTTTATCGTTTATTAATCTTAAAAATTTCCTTTGACAAACTCTAAAAAGAATGATCAAAATCCGAATAACCGTTAGACGTTTAGGAATTATCAAATTATACAACACCAGAGTGTATGTTTATCGGTTGTAAGATCCAGCTGATACTTTAAATTAAACATTTTAAATTTTGCAATGTATATAGCTATATATCTTTTGAAATAAATTATATCTTACAAGAACAATACACCATGTAATTCAAATACGAGATAATTCTACTATTTGGAACGCTGAATTCTAGATATTGGC
>NW_020538654.1:0-23757 GCF_003426905.1 Ctenocephalides felis
CCTTAATATTCTATTTTTTGCACTCTTGCTCCATATCTCCGAAACGGCTAAACCTGCCTTTACCAAAACTAATCAGCACATCTCCTTATCAATAAAATCGAATGTTTTTGAACCATTAAATCGGTTTTTGGTTTTAGATTATTGTAGGTACATGCAAGAACTGTTCACCACTGTTTTCAATTAATGGCATGCCATGAGCTCAGCGTGGTTTGCAGTTTTCTGATCACCTTAATATGTTTTCCTAATTTCAGCTTAAATATGTGTTGTCCATGTTCAAAGTCACTCAGAAGTTGACTGGTAATGTTCATGATTAAGTATATAACGAACATTAATTTGTTTAGAAGTGGAATTCTTTAAAAACTTAACTATAAACTAAACTACAAACTAATCCATATAAAGACTGAAATCAAGAATTATGATACTGTTAATGAATATATAGCATGTTTAAGCCTTTTCAAATGTATTACATATAAAATTAAAAATCCAGTATAAACTTTCAAAGTCAAGGAACTCTAAGCCAAGAGTTATGACACATATGTATTCAATGAATATAAAGCAACATTTTCAATTAATGCATATAAACCTAATATAAACATTCATTTATCACCCTCTTCTTTAATGATAGAAGTTTGTATATTTGCTAAAATGGTACATACATACATAATGTTATCAGCTAAAAATCTAAAAATAAGATCCTTCGGTATATGATGCAGTATTATAAAAACTCTCAATCTCTGTATAACTCGTTCAACATGTATACGCACATGAGTACGTTTTGATGATATCTTCTGGCAATAGTAATCCATTTTGGACAAAAGGGAGATGAACAAGAACAGCCATATTTCTTAATTTATCTAATTAGGTCCGAATAGGTGGAAATCCTGAATACGAAGCACAATTGGAAACTATATAAGTCTTTCTTTACTCATGAATTTACCGTTGTAAATATAGCATCTCCAGGTTCTTATTTATTTAATATTCCCGAAAGCATAGTAATTTGGGTGTCAGTTATTCAGCCCAAACCCACATCACCTACAAAGGAAATAAAGCCGGATGGCTTTATGAACACATGGCATTCTATTATTGTCTAGGAGTGCAACCAATCAGAACCTATAAATAAATAAGATTAATTGAAGTACTTTCAAAATATTATTTATATTGTAGCTACAAAAAAAGTTTTACACACCTTTACTGAATACATTCTTTTATAGTTTGAGTATGTGTAGGCTGCATGGTCAATACTATGTGGAGTATCAGTCTCAATCTCAAAACAATCAAGAATAACAGAATAACTCTGCATTTCGGATACAACTTCATTAATTGTTTCTTCAACGGTTTTGTCTAATCTTGTATTGATAGCCACATCCTTATCTATGGCTCATGGTATTCTAATGTTGTCTAGACTGATAGCTCTATGTGCTTACCTAACGAGTGTAAACGTCAAAAGTATCAACATAACCAAACAAATATTATTTCCTCAAGCTTCAATTACAAATGATACTTTTAGTTAGTACGCAATATTATTGATATAAAAAATGGATCGTGAAGGTAAATAATACATAATAATACCATATTTCTCCAACGTTGATCTTGTCTATGACCGTTTCAGAGATAAAAACATTTTTCGAAGACATATTAAAAACAGAAACCGATGTCTCTGCTGGAATGGCTGCAATTCGAACACTATTAAAAGTTCTGGAATGTTATAATAGTGAAACCGTACAGGAACTGCATGCTTCTCTACAATCTGCTGTTGAAATAATGAGGAGTACCGATCAACCAGTAACAGCAGTTGCTTCAGGCTGCGAACTATTCTTGAGGTTCATTACATTAGCTAAACTAGATCAGGAAACCTTTGCCGAATGCAAACAAGTCATGTTACATCGAGGAAAATTATTCTTAAAGAAACTAGTCGAAGCGAGAGGTATCATAGCAAAACTAGCTTCACAGTTTATAACCGATGGCTGTGCAGTTTTAACACACTCCAGATCAAGGGTTGTGCTCGAAACATTGAAAGAAGCAGCCAAAAGTAAACATTTTCATGTGTTTGTTACAAACTCAGCACCTGATAATAGCGGTGAAGTGATGTGTAAAAATTTAGAATGCGAAGGTATACAATGCACACTTATTTTGGATTCCGCTATTGGCTGTATTATGGAGCAAATCGATATAGTTATGGTTGGAGCCGAAGGTGTAGTGGAGAGTGGTGGAATTATTAATAAAGTTGGAAGTTATACTATGGCATTGTGTGCTAGGGAAATGAAGAAACCATTTTATGTACTTACTGAAAGCTTTAAATTTTCTAGATTATATCCGCTTAGCCAACAAGATGTGCCTGCAGAATTTAAATACACTACAACAACACGCATACAAAAGAATTTAAGTCATGAGCACCCTCTTGTAGATTATACACCACCAGCATATATATCATTGTTATTTACAGATTTAGGTATATTAACTCCATCAGCAGTTAGCGATGAATTAATTAAATTATATTTATAGTTTATCAATAAATATAGTAGAAAAAAATTGAGCATTATTTTTGTATTTTATTCATCTTATCCATATTAGTAGTTACTATCCATATTATATTCTTCTTTTATCTATGTTACTATCATACTAATACCTTTTTTATAGATTGATATTGTTCAAGTCATTGAAGTTGAATAAAGTGATTTTTATTTATATCTCGTTTGATAAAAACAATTTGCTATAATGCTCCAAAATTTACAAAGTACATGAATTATGCGAATGTACGTAATATGACTTTGCACTATATTCTAAAACTTCTTTAATACAATATAATGCAACATATTATTCATTATTGTTATAGATACCAACATTTAATTTAATATATATATACATACATGAAGTAACATTTGTTTTTTTTTTTTGAAAAATAAAATAAAACTTATATATGGAACTACCATATTGTTAACTATAATATATTTTAGAAGCTAATTAATGTTGCAAATACAGAATTATAATAATTTCAATATGTAGTTTGGATATTTTAATATGCTCTATTTCAAAACTAAGCTTTGACTAGATTACACTCATTGAACATATTAAATAAAATAGTCTGTAAATATAGACCATTCTATTAATATGAAAAAAAGCATGAGAAGCATAAAATGTAAACTTTTCTTAAAATTAGGATACTCTAACAAAAACAATAAAAATATTTGATAAAACGTTGAAGCACATCTTAATGCTTGTTTATTCAATGTTATTATATTATTAATGTTAAATAATGGCATACCTGGAAAAGCTATAGTGAACAATAATAAATGAAATTTTACATTGTTAATTAAATTAATTTGAACATCCTATTACATTAATAAAAAAATTAATAATTGCTTTGGTTTAAAACGTGGTGCATTAATCTCTTGAATGAGCCGCTTTGATGAATTTCTCCAGAATCATTCAAAGGCTGTAAGATAAAATAAAATATATAATCAAAAAAAGTATTTTGCAATCACTTATCATAAGCAATAAAGAAACATAACATAGAATTGATTTCAAATTCTTTACAAAAATTTGTTGTAAATAACAATGAATAACCATAGGTAAGTAGTCAATAAACTGATTATTTATTGGGAAAACATATAATATTCCCGAATTGTTTAAAAAACTGTAGATAATAAATGTTATTGTTGTCCTTAGACCTAATTATATAAACACAAACATGGATTTGAAAATGAAATCCTCACAATGTAAGTATATAAATGCATTTTGATGCTAATTATACTTTCTTCATTGATGCGCATTAACAGTAAAAAAAATTATTTGGTTTTATTTAGTTCCCATTCCTATAATTCTACAATAATTTACCAAATAATTGTATCTATTAAAGGCAACTTTTTAATCATATTAGATAATTTTATTTATATTTCTTCATTAATACTTACATATTGATTCTGCTGATAATGTGGTTGGCTTACTGGATTTGGTTTCTAAAAATAGATAATAGTGACATTCGTAATTATTACATATTTAAACATTTTAAAATAATAATGGTTAACATTTGCATTGGAAGGATAGTAAAAAATACATTTTCGTAATTTGTAATATAAAAAATATAGATTAGCCATAGATAAACAAGTATGAGATTAGCCTAGACCGAAATGTGAATATATCCTGCCCAAATACTAAGGGGATATACTTAATTGCCTATAGAATGAATCCTTTCAATTATTATGCTCGTATTTTTTGTGCATAAAATAACAAACCAGACTTTTTCCACTTCCAATCCGAATAAAATTTTTGCAAACCAATTGAAATTACATGCTTTTACTTGTTCTGAGAATACTAAAATTACACATTTACACGTTATTTTATAATTAGGTCAATACAAATTAGACAAAGTTGTATTTGTAGAAAACAAAACGTTTGTATTTGTTATAAAATAATTATTTTTTAAGATGTATCGATATTCTTTCGGTATTATTAACAAAACAGTAAATATGTATTAGAATTACCTTGAATTGTACAGTTTTGGTCGGTTGAAACACTTTTGTTTGGGCTGGAGTACTGACTTCTTGTATTTCACCACCGTATACTTCTTCCTGCAAAGCTCTAAAGGTCTCACTCTTGGCGGGATCGTAAACAACAGTCGGTTTATATCTACATAAAGAAAAATTATTAATATTAAATATTAATATAATGATTATTCAAGTAAAAAAACTCATTATCGTAATAATTTTTATAACCACTTGGGGTTAGTAGTATTTTTTTATGAATAACGGCCCAAGATAAATAATTGAGAAAAAATAAAATAGCTGAAGCACTAATAATATAATTGTGCCATTCAAAAAGGGTTACAATATTTGGGTAATATTTTTGAAAATTATTTAACTCAATTTCAAATATTTAAAACTAAATATATTAACTCATTTCAAATATTTAAAATTCGAATATTTTATTTTTCAAAATAGTATTGTATGACTTGTATTGTTATTATTGTGTATTGATATTAATAAATACAGAAAATGGTATAACTTTTAGTTTGCTTGCCAATAAAACCATGATTATATTGATTATCATTATTCATTATTATCTATTATTACTATTTATAAAATTATAAAAGTAAATTTGATTGGAAATGATTATATATAAAATGTATGTTATAATGATATGTGGCAAACTTAATTCTAATCTTTAGGATGATAATTTACTGCAGAAGTAAATTGTGTAAAGTGGTAAAGCCCATGCGGAGAAAATTTAGAATAAATAATCAAGTAGAATACACCTTACCCCATTTTAGAATTTTCCGCACTCAACATAGGGTCTTTTGTGCTCACTTTCTTCACTCTTTTTCAGAACTGATTATCTTACTATAATACAAGACTACTTTAAACTTTTAATACCTTAACAAGCGGACACTTTACTGGACCTTAATAAGACCTGCATTGTTGTACTGCTATTGCTCCAGCATGGAACACGACAACAAAGACTAACCGACGGAGGCTACAGACAGTACAAAACAAAGCTTCACGACTAGCACTCAACAAATCAAGAAACCCAACTGACGAGGCACTATTGCTCTACAAAATACCATACACGAACAGACTGACGTACCGACAGCTTTTGGACCAAATAAAGAAGCTCGCAAGGAACTTTTACCTCAATTGTAGGAATCACCCTAATACTAACCACCAGGCACTTGGTTACTATGCACAAGAAAAAGTTTGGTATGGCAAACGCGCCATGCCAAACTTGGAACATAATATCTCATTATGAACGAACAGATTGTTATGTAATTCTTATTTTTTCCAAAATATTATTATAATATCTAGTAACTCTTCTTTACATTTTTCTCTCTTTAACAGGTATATTTTTATTATGATGATTGAGATAAAATGCAATTGCGATATTTATAAGAGTGTAACACCCTTGTAGAAAACTCAAATGTATCACCTTATTTGGGGCACACCTAGTGAGAAAATTTCAAAAAATTGAATTTTGAATTTTTAAATATTTCGATAGGTTATAACTTTAAAAATAACATACTAAAATTTTAAATCGATATCATAAATAGTTTTTGAGTTACAGCCATTTAAAAGAGTATATATAGTATATAGTATAACGGCGATCATTAAACGCGTTTTTCTCGAAACAGCATTTTTCGAATTTGCTGGAGTGATTACTCGAAGACAAGTGATCCGATCGCTATCAAATTTTATTTTGCATCTCTTCTATATAGTTCTCCATACGACGACCCTCCAGTTTTTTGATCGTAACAAAAATTGAATTTTGGCAGGCCAAAAACGGCCAAAATTTTGGAAAAAACTTAACTTTTTTCAGGAGAAGGCTGCAATCACTCCAGCAGCCGAGGATCTTTTTTTTGGCGCCGCCGGAGATTGAGTGTTATTTCAAAAATATTTAATATTTTATTTCAAAATTTATACTGAGTATTCTCAAAACATGTAAAATATACCCTCAAAATTTTAAATAGATGAATTCACTAGTTTTTTTTAATTCCCATAAATAACCTTTTATAGGTTGTCACACAAAGCGTGCCCCTTAATTTAAATAAATGTTTTCAAATCTAAAAAAAATCTAATCTAATAACTTTTACACTTGTATGTAATATTCACATTATATAATGAAATATATGTTTTTCAATTGAATTGAAAAAAATAATAATTAGTTTAATATTCGCTTTTTACAATTTTTATAGTTTTAGTGAAAACATGTTTGTCATTTTGTTGAAAATATTTGAAATCTCGATCTCATTCATTTATTAAATTTTTTCTGGTTTACCTTTTCCGAATATAAGAAAATTTCGTGATACAGTTGGTGGCGCCCCTATTGAGTGCGGAAAAAAATAAAATTGAGGTATTGGCAAATGTGCTGTGTTTTCGATTTATTAAGCCTTGCTAAAAATTAAACGATAATAAAATAATTACATACTAAATTGATTACTTACGGTAGGCTTGTTGTATGACGAATCGCTTCGGCGACGTTGGCATCGGAATAGAGGCCAATTGGAGAATTGAATTGTTTATGCACAACCTAAAATATTTAATATTATTAATACTAATCACTGGATGTTATAAATTAGTTATAAAATAAAAACAAAACAATTAATTAATAATGTATCAAATAAAATTAAAACTTTTTTTTTTATTAACTCTTTTATTTACAACTGTCCAGTAAAGGACATTTAGTAAATTTAATGAATTTACAATAGTCCGCCGAGAAGGGGCATTGTATACTACATTGTCATGTTGGAAAAAACAACTCAGTAGTTGTTTTTTCCTTTCTATTTTCTTTTTCCTTTCTATAAAATTCACAATATTTGAAAATTAAAACTTGAAAAGCTAAAATTAACTTAGATGTTAAGAATCCTGATATCTTAAAATATACCAGATTCCTGTATAAATTTAAATATATGTTGCTCTAAGATTATTTACAAAATTTTATTTCACATTCTGTTTAAAAAAAATGTACATCTTGAGAAATTGAGAAAAGAACGACTAGGCGTATTAAAACATTCAATCTTTTCGCTAATGCTAAAACTACTGCTATTTCATTCTATATTCCTTTAATGATGTTGAATTCTTAATATATTATCTACATTATCAATAAATTAAATAAGATGTAAAAATGAAAAAATATTTAATTAATAAACTACCTTGTTTGCTATGCTATCACCAGCCACTCTGTGTAATACTGAATCGGCAACCTGTGAATAAAAAAAAACAGTTTAATCGTCTTTGATATTGTTTATTGTTTTATTAAAAAATATATATAACACTATCACAAAAGAATTATTTTTGTACAGGTCTAACAAACATATCGATGACCATTGAACAACAAACACAATAAAATTAATTAATAGCTTAAAATTTTATTATTGACGTATTCTTGGACTACGGCCTTATATAATTAATTTTTTTATATTATGAAATTATTAAGATTAACATTAGGATGTTTATGATAATTTGAGATTAACATTAAAATGTTTATGATAAATAAACCTAATCACATATATTGCTCAAAATTTTAGAAGGGGGAAATAGTTAGGAGCAATGTATTGGAACAAAACAACACTTATAATTAGAGCAAAAATTCGTCAAATATAACAGATTTTGTTATTCAATTAGATATAGTAAGCAACTTTATGTTATTTCAAAAAAAGAAAACTTACAATATGAAATAATTTTGAAACCCATATGTAAGAATAATAAATTAAAACCTCAATCATGAAATTATTGGACAAATATATAATAGATTTATTTGAGTCTTTGAAGCAATTCTTCTTTATCAATCCGTTATTAGTTGAATATTTGTTATATTCGATGTATTATGAAATGTAAAATTTATATTGCAACTAATATGTAGATAAACAATATGTTTCACTTTCGATATTATACAATTACATAATGCAATATTAGACAAACAGAAGAAAGCATTGTCGAGTGAAAGTCAAACTTGTTCACAAAGGATTTCTCACTATATCGCAATTTGAGTTGAACGTTTCAAGTTATAATTGGAACCAGAATATAATTTGTCAACGTAAATTTTTACACGGATGTTCATGATTGTATATAGTATTACAAGTAACCATTAATTTGCAACTTTCATTAATTAAATATAAATTACAGTTCACAAATTTACTTACACATATTTATAGTATAGTTCATGTTTTACTTTTACTTATGAGGGCGTCTATTAATCAAGTGAGGTTTTTAGGGGGAAGAGAGGTTTAATAAAAAATCTCGAAATATCACGTGGGGAAGGGAGGGGTGTAGTAAGATATCACGTATATTTATTTTTTAACTGATCTTTTTAAAAAAATTCAAACAATTTCAAGAAAAATCGAGAGAATTTAGGAGAAGCAACAGAAAACTTCTTTTCTCATTTGTAACAACATTTAAATGTGAAGGATTCAACATAACTGATCAAATAATTGCTATATATACATGTATATGTATATATATATATATATATATATATATATATATATATATACTAGATGACCCAACAGACGTTGTCCTGTACCCAAGTCTAAAATTCAAAAGTTCAATTTTTTTAAAATATTTTATCATATACTTTTTAATATCCTATTTGATGTCAAGCCGTTGTGATTCATTTATGTTCTTATTATAAGCAGTATAAGAAATTCAGAAAAAATAGTATCTGCGGTTAAAGAACAATATCACACTTGATTTTACCACACAACATAATTGCTTCAATAATTTAGTCTATAATTTTCATAATCTCGTATGATATATTGGTTGCTTTTTGGCAATTACAATTTCTAAAGTACATTTTTCTTACTAATAATTTAACAAACATTATTGTTCAAGTTCAAATCTTAGGTGAATACGTTTGTAAAATCTAGTTCTTATGAGCACTCTCCGATCTAAGATCAACTTGCTAAATATTCCATATCTAATGCCATACAAATGAATTTTTGACACATCAAACAAACTATGAACATGAAAATAGTTTAGTAAAGTAAACCAAAATGCGACATGCATAAGCTTAAAAAATAATGTATATGCAATTTTGGACATATTGCGTTATTTATTAATCTGAATTATATAATTTCATCTTCCAACATATACTGTTGACTGTATCTTATGTTATTTTAATTTCTGGCACATTTCAGCTGCTTTTCGGCAATAATAATGTAGATATTACATTTTTCTTGTATATAATATTCTAATATTATCTAGGCTCATAATTTCAGCTAAATTCAAATTTCAAATGAATTGACATTTCTAGTAGATGGCAGTTTAAATGTTTTCAATGTCAAACAATGATAAGTGTTTTTTAGTAATTTTTGCAATTATTTCTAGAATATTACTAGCTTTATCGTTTATTAAATCTTAAAAATTTCCTTTGACAAACTCTAAAAAGAATGATCAAAATCCGAATAACCGTTTAGGAGAATTATCAAATTATACAACACCAGAGTGTATGTTTATCGGTTGTAAGATCCAGCTGATACTTTAAATTAAACATTTTAAATTTTGCAATGTATATAGCTATATATCTTTTGAAATAAATTATATCTTACAAGAACAATACACCATGTAATTCAAATACGAGATAATTCTACTATTTGGAACGCTGAATTCTAGATATTGGCACAACGGTGCAACGCTTCTTGACATGTTTCCAAATAGAAGAATCCAATCCATGATATTTTAATGCACGTGAGACACGTGTAGTTGTACCAATGTATCGAATTTCATTTGTTTTTTTTTTTTTAATTTGCACCACAAAATTGTTCAAAATGGTACAAATGTAAATTTGTTATAGTCGCTCATTTGTCTGTCTATCGGTCAATCAGGACTGTTTTCTTCCTAGCAGAATTGCAAATATTAATCGAAAATTTGCGGTTCTTTAGAAGCAAAATTCAAATATGGAACTAAAGTTTCAAAAAAGCTTTGTTTTGGCAGATTTGTGTAGGTGTCTGTCAGTGATTTTATGAGTGAATACCTTTGTCTACAAATTCTTGTATATTTCTTGGCAACGATAAACACCATGTCAACAAAATATTTTCATGTCATTTTAATAAATTATAGTACTAAATTATTAAATAAAATAAATCTATAAGTCAACTTTTCATGCTAAACGCGTAATTGCTTTAAATAGTTTTGAACTAAAGATTGGTTTGCAAAAATCTCAACATGAATATAATAATTTCAGACAATTTTTTTAAGAACTAATTTTACTAAAAATAAAAATTATAGCATTTAGAAAATTATGAGGTCACAAAACGTCAATTAAGACCGTAGTCTGAGAACTTTGTAATGGGCTACAGTACGATGTTATATTTACCGTTTTGTAATATAGAGTTAATATTATTATTTATTTTTATTAATAGTTATATTATATATTTAATAACCATTATAACTCTAAACTATTTTATTATAAAAGTTTCTTAAAATGTGCTCGACAACATAAAATATTTTTGTGTACATATTAGTTCGTGGAATATGATGTTGCAATAGGATGGTTTTAGCTCGGAAACGTTTGCTGCAAAAACATTGGGTTTTACGTACGAAATGTGATATTTTCCTTGATTTCACGAAGCCATCATCTTAAATAGGAGTCACAAATATTTATCATTTCACTGTGGCAATCACATAATCCAGAAATGTAGGTCTATGGATTAAGGATTAATGAGTAGATTTTCATCTCGGAATCTCACTCCGATTTATTGGCAACTGCGATTGTGCTAACAATAGACAACTTACTTGGACTTACGTACAATTGTGTGCATAAAATGGAACATTCTTTAACATTTAGAGCATATTGTGTTTAGTATGCAAACCATGCCATTATTTAAAAAAAATAGTATAAATTAATTTTTGGTAAAACGTTTTTTAAAAAATATATTGCAAATTATTCAAACTTATAATGACTGGTAACAAAATTTTAACTGATAAAGGTAATATTAAATATAATCATAATTATTTTATTGTATCAACATGAATGTGAAAAAATAGTAGAGGCGACTGGGTACGGTTGTGCCAGATTTTATGATAGTGAAAGTAGTCGTAACAGCTAGACTATACTGATTTTGAGATAGGGTCCAAAGGAAGAAAGATGAAGTATGTTTGCTCAAACAAGTTTCCATTATTGCATTGAGTCAGCGCCCTATATTAATATGATCTGTAGACCACTTTGCTTTTAAATAGCTAAATCCAAGTTTTTTTGTTAGATTTCTTTTAATAAAAACTATTACTTGTATATAGATCAAAGATCACTTTGTTTGTTATTTTACTGTAAATTGAACATTAGTAATTAATTATCAATAACTAGTTTTGTTTTATGCGGCATGTATTTGTTGTGACATGTATTTCTTGTCCTTTTTGCGCGCAATTTAAACAGATAAAAAATGTAACTTAACTTAGACAAAATACCATGGAGAAAGAGAAGAGAAAATTCAATACAAGGAAACAAAAGATTTCACAAACATTTCTTGTTTAAAAAAATTGGTTTTGTCTTATATTGTTATACTATATTCATAAGCTATGTTTAAATGATAAAGTTGTGTTGCGTTACATATTTCTGACAAAAGAAGTCGTTATAAATCATTTTAGTGTTTAAACCTATTGTTGCTTACCCTATTTTTATGACTGTCACAACCGTCCTTCGGGTGTGGACGATTGTGTCACTCGCCCTTTTCTTGTATGATTTTATTTTATGACTAATCTATTGTATTTGTAGACATTATTTAAGTATTTCCTCATAGACATATATGTAAATTACCATTTAATTTACTTTTCTCCCAGTTAACAGCTAAATTAACAAAATATTGCTGATCAAAAAAAGTGACACAACCGTACCCAGTCTTCTCTACAATAATTTCGATGAAATTTGAGCAAGGGCATTCCATCCAGTATATACAAAAAATACACAAAATATATCAAACATGTCAATATTAATAATATATTAAATAAAAGGTGAAGTCCAAATATATAACTTAAATTCAAATTTTTCTTGAAACTGCGATCCAATCACAAAAACTTTGAATTACTGAAGTCCCTTTAAAGATATCAGGTTAGGCACCTGATATTTTATTAATCAATACTTTCTTAGTATTGATGGAACTTCCAGCATCCAGAGCATCCAGAAATGAACCAATATGATGCACCACTTAATAAAGTATTTTATACTTTTGGTTTCTTTCCCTTATTAATAAATAATAAACAATTTGCCCACCTTTTGCTTCATTAAAACTTCATGATTTAATGTTGACTGAACGGGAGCCCTCATGGCCGGATTCGGGTGGTGGCGCAGATAGCAATCATTAGCATTTGAGTCGCGCTTCACCTTTGCACCTGGTAGCACCAACGGGGTCGTTCTGTATGGCTAAAAATAATTAAACAACATTGTTATTGATGGCCCCATACAAGTTATATGAAATAAAAAATAATTGTTTTTATTTTCTTTCACCATATAATTAACAACCGTTCTAAGTGGCAAATATAATAAATAAAGTGAGGCGATGCGCAAAGGCTTAATTTGACTTTGAGCAATTATATTGTGAAAATCAAACCAACCATATCACAACAAATAACTGACTATTTTCAGTAAAACTCCTAGCTACATTACAGATATGCATTTTTTTTGCTGTTTTTCTAGAATTTGTCGCTAGTCTTTTTTACCCCACAAGCAGTATGTCCTTTTTTAAAAGAAATTTTACGAAATAACAGCTACATTATTCAACTAATGCAAAATATAAATTTCACGGGTACATTTTTACAGAGATATTACTCTATATAACCTTGATGTAGCATTTTCTCAAAAAAATCATCAGCAAAGTTGGAATAAATATTTATTTAACTTATCTCTTGTAAAATTGCTTCTTTTGCCTTGTTTATTTACTATTTTTTATTGTTTACACCTTTGCCAGGGTAAAAATTCAGTCGGTCTGTTTTACCCTACCCACGCATGAGTTTTTATAAAATTAATTTTTATATAACTTTGCTCTGATATTTCATCAAAGATTTTGAATAAATACTTATTTAAATTACTCTTGTAAAATTGCTCTTTTAACTTAATTTACTATTTTTCATTGTTTACACTTTTATATAAAGTTAAAGTTCAGTTGGTCCTTAAGGTTATATAAAAAACGGTTGAATTTACCTTAAAACTAACAATACATCTTAGAAAACGTATTAAATAAAAATTATATTAAGGTCTCGTAAACTAAACAATGCTCACAAACGAAAAAATCTAACAACGAAAAAAAAACTTTTGCTATGGATTTTCAAACATCGGCGTCGTAAGAATCAAGGTGATGGCTGGTTGTAAATATTTTTTCCTCTACTTTCAAATATTGTTATTAAAAATTCACTTGTTTTTTAAGATATCGATGGTGCAGCTTAGATAATAAATATATTTCATGTAATAAAATAGACAAATGACAATAAGTGTTAATAAAGTGCAAGTTTCAATCATAAAAATTAAAAGAAATGAAATGGAATTGTGTTTTTTGTGCTTGACAAATTTACAGTCAAAAGACCTAGTACAAGGGTATAGGGTGTCTTCTATTTATTTTAATATATGTTAATAATACTATTATAATTTAACATGTTTTCTACTCAGCACATTGACTTTTTGCGCACCTTATTCATGGAACATAATATTTCATAAAGCATATATTAACAGATAGAACCATGAAATTCTAATTTTTATTCGGTGTACATGCAATTATAATTCCATAACTACCAAAAAATTTCATATTATATTTATACATACATACACATTATATACATTATACATATTATATATACATATGTGTACTTGTGTTTGCATATATTATAAATAAAAATAATGTGTAACCCCACTAATCCATAATTTATATCGAAGATAATAACACATTCCATGTCTCATAATATAAATTCTTTAAGCATATTTTATGCCTCTATAATCTGTTAATGCATATATTCACACTTCATATATTTTATAACCTTCACAACCTTGGATTACTTTAAATATTATGTCTGGTTGCAGAACTATTTACAGAAAAACAAAAACTTCTCCTTCAGGAAATCATGTATTTATAAAATAAATAATCTGAATGAACGGAATTGCCAAACGTTTTTACATTTTATCTCGGTTGTTAACTTTATTAATTAACGAAGATCTCCTGATCATACTTTAGAAAAAATGAATATATGTGTATGTTGTGACTTTTTTTCCAAATTTATTTAAAAATTTATGACGGCTTATGCTTTGTTTTAAAATTTCCTATTTCTCAAATATTTTTAAATCGTATTAATTTACATCAACTTGCTGATTTATTTCATTTATTTGATAATTTCTAAAGTTCTCATACATTTTGTTACCCACTTACTCTTAAATAGATAATAACACCAAATTTTCTTATAATATTTGTTTTTGTTCTTCGAAATGGTGATAGTTGTTACTGGTCTTTCGAATCCATGCTAAATCAGATTACACCCTTCCAGGAGGTCCCATAATTAGTTAGTCTAATTTCTAATAGTTATCTTTCCAAGTTGACTACAAAATTGGCCATGCTTTTTGGAATTATCTAATACGATCGAAATTATTTTCAACATAGTATTTTATATCTTTTTATTTCGAGGGTAACTCTAGGCTTTTTTTTAAATTATAATAGCCGCCTAGCAATCCTTTTTCAAATTTGTTGAAATTGTATCAAAACATTTTGATGCCTTAATTTTTTATTATTTACATTATAAGCCATTATATGTAAAAAATAAGTAGATATTTGTGAATCGTATGTATGAAAAGAATGATAATCCAAATAAATCTTACAATTTTTGAGTATGCTATATACGGTAAACAACAAAATCTTTAATATTTCACATAGGTTAAATGATGGAAATCATCATACATAAAATTTATGAATTGTTAGAAAAATAAATATTAGTTTGTTTTCATATATTTAGGAAGACATACTAAAATATAATTCATACTCTATTTTATAAAAATACTAACATTTGCTGAAAAACAAATCTGTTGCAGGACTATCAATTTTGGTTATATAAATAATACAATTCAAATAATAACATTAATGAAATGCCAACAAAATCTCAAGTTAAAGCCAATTTATAAATTATTTTGAAACAAATAGCTAATTTTCCAGTTAGATAATAGTCAATGATTTACATTTATTGATGGCTATACGGATTTCAGTTCCATAAATAAAGCGAAATTTTAAAATAAATACGCTCGACGTCTACTATATAATGGAAATTAAGTAAGAGTCGAACGATATAAAATATACATGTGTTTACTTTAATAACTATTAATAGCTCGTTATGTATAACTATAAATATTGGACTTAGTGTTTCAATTTATACATGATTAATTATATCATTCTAAAACTCAAAACAATAATCGATTGGGCGTTGTTGCTGGCACTGTAATAAGATGGTGGATTGTAAGATTTAGTTTAATAATTTGTGATCAATTTTTTTTGTTTAAATTTATTGCAATAACAATGGTCTGCTGCAAATAGTTCTGTTAGGTCACTAAAAAGATCGGAAAATCTGGGTAGAAGTATATATACTATAGTAATTATAATTACTTCATGAAAAATGTTTAATAAACAAATAGTGAAGTAATTACTCATTAAACTTATTATAGACTGGTAAATTGTTATATAAAAATTATATTTGATATCAATATCAAATGAAATATAATTATAATAAAATTTACAGGAATATTAATAAACCATTTTTCATGTTGATTATAATAACGATCAATAAGATAATAAATAGTTAATCACAAAACTGTGTATCGCATTCAGTCAATAATTTCAAATATCAAATGTGTAAGTTTAAGACAACGAAACAGCTTTGTTTGTATTATAATTATATAAGTATAATTTTTTTTGTTATGGCTTTATTGATTTATATAGAGGATAATTCAATGCACTAAATAAATATTAGATTATTTATAATTTAAAAATAAGCCATAATTAAATTTATATAGGTATAAGAATGTCGGGGCAAAAAGGTCCTGTTTAACATCAAATAATTATACTGTAGAAACCAATAAAAGGTCTTCAATAAAAAAGACCACCACAGATATCTCAAAAACCAGTAAAGTTATTAATTTTTTAACAACATATTTGAAAGTAGAGGGAAAAAAATGTATAAGCAAAATAATTTGTAAAAGCAAATAAAAGAATAAATTAAGTTAAAAAGGCCATTTTAAAAAACAAAGTAAACAAATACTTATTCGAACTCTGCTGATGAATATTTCTGACAAAATACCAGATCACGGTTATATACAGAGTTATCTTTGTAAAAAATCCACCCACAAAATTTATATTATACAATCAATTAGTTTTCAAAATATAGTTTAGATCAAAGTCAAATTAGAGCTTTACGTCCTGCCCTACCCTACTGTTTAATTACCAATACCGAAATTAGTAAAAAAAATATATTATTTTGGAAATATGATTATAAAAATGTATCATATACAACTTTTATAAAGTAATAATCTTATATATAAAAATGAATCGCAAAATGTGTTGGTAAGCGCATAACTCAATAACGCCTGGATCAATTTGGCCAATTATTTTTTTAACATGTTTGTTGAAGTCCAAAGATTGTTCTTACGGCGAGAAAAAAACGAATAATTGCCGGAAAAACTCTAAAAACTGCCCTTTTTTCACATACAAACGTTTTCTAACAAAAACGTTGAATCAATTTCAGCTTCATTGCTATAATATAAAGTTCATATTAAATTACAAGCACTCACTGTTATCTAAGGCAGGTCCTGCCGTTTCGAAGATACGGAGCAAAAAGTGCCAAAAATGGTAATTCAGTTATTGAAGCAACGGAGCGCCCGAATTAAATGATTTAATTTGAACAAAATGAAGAATTGATTAAATTTTTAGAAAGGCAGCTCTAGCGGTTACGGAGACAGAGAAAAAATGTAAAAAAAAATGATATTTAGCGGTCTAAAATGATCATTAGACATATGCATATCAAATTATCAGATATTTTATAGAGATTTTAAACATGTGAATTAATTTTGTTACATTGTTTTTGGTTCCGTATCAAGATTTTTAATTTCTAAAGTTCACTTATACGGTTCAAACAAATTTCAAAATTTCCAGCATGTTTTTTTCAAAATTTTCAAAACTATACAAAATTTTATACATGCTTACATACATATTTAGACAGATGAAATGGCAGGCAGGTAAATTGGTAGATATGGGTAAAATGGTGGACAGATAAACTCGAAGATAAATAAAATGGACAATATGACAACTGGTAGATAGACTAATTGATAGACAGGTAAATTGGTAGACAAGTAAATTGTTGAACAGGTAATTGGTAGACTGATAAACAGGTTGACAGCTAAACGGGTGGACAGGACTAGATATCACACATATGCATTTTGGTTTAAATTTTTAATTGAAAGTAAAACACGGCAAAGCGTGAATTGGTACAGCTAGTATTTAATAAAATAAACGTATATACTAAGCCACCAATACAAAGAAAACTAATAGATTTTTATTTAATACATTAAAATGTATCATTTAATCTAAAATAAACATGTTGATATTATGTTGTTTTATTTAACTGACATTGTAATAACTAACAATTTTCTTTCAATCGGAATAGTCAATTTCGCATTAAAATCAAGTCATTGATAATAAAACAAAATTGACATTTCAAAATATATGCATCAAGACAGACGGTTTAATTTGGCTCATATCCCGTAATTGCGTCAAAATACTGGCAACTGCAGCAATATAATGCATTTGCTGCCCACGTATATTTTTTGATCCGTGAATATCTGCCAAAAGTAACACCTTCCTTATAATCGAAATATAAACACAAAAATTATAATGGAAAATTGACTCTAGCTCATCATATACTGTCTTTGGTTTAAAAAATAAAGAATCTGTGTTTCTGACAGGCAGTTGAACGAAGATACCAATTAATTGTTTTATTATTTATTTTTGAATAGCAATTAGAACTTAACAGTTCTGTGAACTGTTACTAATGACTTCTTCACAAAATCACTTTTCAGAAGACAGGTTGGTCTATCCATATTTGATATATTTTTATTAGGTTTTTTATTGCTGATGATATATTTTTAATTAGATACCAGTGAAGAATATTATCACTTGAAAACATATTATGAACTGATTAATACTGTAAAAGTAGTTACTCGTGCCATATAATTCCATACATATACCTAATTTATAAGCACTAGTATAGTAATTTTTAGAAAATGTCATCTCCTATCTTAAAAAAACTGTCAAATGTTGCTGGATATCTTGCAAAATGTAATTCAAATTTGATTTTGCTATTTTTTTTTCAGAATATTCTCACAACGCAAATTGCTTATTTATAAGCATATATAATTATTATTTTTTTATCTTTCTGATAAGATGATTATATAATAGTTTATTGCTCTTGTAAATTATATTGACATCATGGTACTACAGTATTACTCAAGAAAATAGCAAATTTTGTGCGAACACAAATAGAAATTTTCAGCCTTGTGCCGTATTTTTCTCAAAATATAATGTTCTAAAAATATAAGGAGTACACAGTTTATATAGTACATAGTTTCAGCGGTGACATTTCTAGCCAAAACTAATATATATATATATGTAAAAGAACTAATAAAATAATGAATATTAAATTTAATTAGTTTGAGAAAATATTAAAATTCGAATTCATTCACTTTTTTGATCATAAAACCATTTACAAAAAACAATTAAAAATAACGTCACAACTAAAGAAATGTATTAAATGCGTTTACTAGTGCTATGTTAACACTTTTGGCAAAAAATCAATTAAAATCTCATTATTATCGAAATTTAAAAAAAATCAAAAGCAGCATGGTTCAATTTTCTTACATAAAAAATCAGAATACACACCCATGTTCATTGATAGATTTGCTTCAACGTTTTGGATTTTTATCCACAAATAATTTAAAAATAATTTTTTAAGAATTTGTTTGATAGAATGAAATAAAAAACGTAAGAAAACTAAACAGTAAGATAAACAAAAAACATAAAAAAGACACATGAAAAAAGTAAAAGTATAAATTAGGTCTATTTTGAACATTTGTAAAAAAAAGTCAAAAATATAATACCTTCTAACTATATATCTATAATAGCTATTTCAATCATCGTAATGTAAATGTGCTTGAAAATTAAATGTATATATTATAACAATGTATATGTATTAAACCTACAAGTACTAAAATGAGCACATTTTTCCTTGAAACGTTGTTTATATTTAATTAAAATTTATAATTACAATCTAATTGTAAGATTCTAACAAAAATGAAAAATATTTAAAATTAAATTAATAATTTATATTTGTAATACGATATCAAAAATGCAATGACTAAAATATATAGGTAAAGATCAAGGGATCACGCCAATGAATCAAAAAAACAAGAATTGTAAAATTTTCTTTTTTAATAGTTTATTTTTTGACTTTGTATTTAAGTAAATTGTTTATATGATTTTTCAAAGATGTAAGTTGTATAACAATATATCATATTAAACTTGTCCAAATTAATACCAAAACATTGAATTCTGCGCTGTAATTTGTTAGCTTCATGTTTCATCGTTGTTTAGTTAGTTGTCTTATATGTTCGTGCAGATGATGTATACATACTGCCTCACGATTAGTTATTTTTACAAACTATTGCTTCACAGCGAATTTCGCTTACAAGCCGCCAAAATATCAATTCAATTGCTTGAAACGCTATTGGAATGTGACCCTTTAAAACATCCAACTCTTTACTTCTTTTATCACATGTTTCAATAGTATAGCCAAAGAAAAAATTAATTGTTTAAAAAAATGCCATATACCACCGTTAAAAATTTTGTTATAATTGTTATTTTAGTTACATATTTATTATTATTTACACCTTTGCCAGGGTAAAGGTTCAGTTGGTCCTTTTCATCCCGCCAACGTGTAAGCTTTTATAGAGATTATATAAACAAAACGGTTGAATCTTACTTAAAGTTAACAATACATCTTATAAAATAATTTAATAACG
This sequence comes from Ctenocephalides felis, assembly GCF_003426905.1. Taxonomy (NCBI): domain Eukaryota; kingdom Metazoa; phylum Arthropoda; class Insecta; order Siphonaptera; family Pulicidae; genus Ctenocephalides; species Ctenocephalides felis. Next base: position 20,512 of record NW_020538654.1, read on the forward strand.
TATACTAAAAAATATATTAAGATCTCGTTAATTAAACAACAGTGCTCATAACCAAAAAACTAACTAACTCAATGTTTGCATTCCAAATTCGGTAGTATAAATGGAATAAAAATATTTGATTTATTTTTGTTTTTGTTTAATCTAACAAGATTAAACAAAAAACAGTTTAACTAAGAAATCTTTAAAATTATCTTTTTAAGTAAATCGAAAACGATATCAAGTTTTGTATAAGACATAAGCAATCTCTTCAAGAAATAATAAGATTCCAAATAAACTGCTTGACTGTTTAATATTTACTAGCCATTGCTGTGTAAGTATTGTAATAAACATCATCACCAACATCTAAGATTTTGATAATTTCAGACAATATTTTAAAAACAATGTCAATCTATATATATATATATATATATATATATATATAAATAATTGTATGTCTGTATGTCCGTGTATGTCCAATGTATTCATAAACCGTACATCCATTCGCCGTGATAATTTGGGAAACTGTTTGGTACATCCCTGGACAGGTTTTCGCATATTTTGATTGAAAACAAGTGGTTTCCCACCCCCAAAATTTGTTTTTATTTTTGAGTCAATTCATATTTTTATATAATGCGTGTATATAAACTACATATAACCCTAAATTTTACATATAACCCTCTTGCCACAAACCCCTATTTTGTAAGAATTTTAAAAGTGTAATTATATTAATTAAATTATTTTTTACCTCAAATTCTATCAGTAAACATCTTTGACTGAATTTCGATTGAGATTTTTTGAGCTAATGAAATAATAAAAGTCCAATTTTACATAAAGAATATTTTCATTAGGAACTGCTAAACTTTAACACTTTTTTTAATGCATTGGTTCATTTTTTTTATTTTTTAAATAGCAACGTGTTGTGATCGGGTACAAATAGTTCAATATATAATCTTACCCAAAGTGTTGCAGAATCATCCATTTTATTTCCGTGATCCGTGGTGTACGACGTTTTGTAGGTGTAAAATGTTGCCATTGTTATGTGCACACTGAAATTTAACTATAATTTAATAAGATAAACAGTATTTTTATGTCTTATATATATTTAATGAATAAATCACAATGCGCAATTAGGAGAAATATAAATTTAGAATTATATGTAAAACAAAATAAAAGGTCTGAAGCAAAAATGATTAGGTTAATGAGTAATTACTAAATTACTAATTAATAATTTTTAACAACAGTAACTTGCAATGAATTTTAAAATATTGATTTAGATAATACACCTAAAATATTTATTGCAAAAACACCCAAACTATTTGAGCGCGACTCAAAATTTCGATGCTGATCGGTTCGAACGACTTATATCACGCGCCGGCTATTTCAAGACTAAAGAAGTTCTTTAAGAAACAAGATTCGTGAAATCTATTTGTATCGGTAAATCTATATCTATAGATATATATATATAAATATATATATATATAAATATATATATATATATATATATATAATATTATAAACATGCGCAAGATCTACTTCTAGAAGTTTGCGCGAATTTTCAAGTGCACACATACATGTGTTAGTCAGCTATTTTGGTAAAATCATGAGAAGCAGAGGCAGGGTGATCAAAAATTTGCGTCATGTCGTAATTTTATGTAGATCTTTTCATTACGATAATTCAATGTTGCCAATTGCAAAGTTTTCCTCACTCATCAACGACTTATTTACCACCAAAACATATGGTTTGTTGGTAAATAGAAAAGATATAATTAGCTTATTCATTATATGTTACTGATGTGAAATCAGTTAACTCTAGTGTATTTGAAATATCTTTTCAAACATTGAGGTCCTTCTGAAATGAAAATCTTAATATGGTATTCTAGCCTATCCATATTGTTCGGACGTATTTTCGTTTTATTATATTGGCCATGAAGGTGACAATCTTAATGGCATTGAGCTTTTACACGGAATGGTTGCTACCACTGGTAGAGTGGGTAGCGGAGAGTTCGATGTAACTAATTGTTCACTTCTAAAAGGAAAGCCCGCGAAACAACATGGATAATGAATAATCAATAAATATATCTTCTTGCATTATAACTTAGTAACAAATCAGTGATTGTGATAAGAACTACAACAAATACATACAAATACAAAACAAATCAGTGTTTAATACAGTCCACAGCTACAAGGGTTGAATTATAACCCAACAACCTGAGTTAATCGAAGGAGAGTTTTAATAAATTCTATAACGACGTATCGCAAATACACATATATTTCTTTTAAGTTAAAAGAAGCCAGAGTTTTAAATCAAGCTTTAAAAGGCTATTACTTATTGCATAAATTTTGTTTGATCATTCGTGGGCACTTCGACAATTATATTGGAAAGCATAAAATAGGGGAACTCCCATGTCCCATGTAGATCTTCGAAAACCATAACAATATTGAGCAATATTCGATACCCAAGCCTGATCAAATGAATCCAAAAAGAATTCATGTTCATAAAGCACATTACCTGTAATCGCCAAAATGCAATATGGAAAAGCCTTGCAGATCTCTCATTTAGCTCTGCACATATGTTGCTCTCAACAGTGTAAAAGAAATAATAATCTAATTTTAGGAAGAGGAAACATTCGTGCACCATATGTGCAAAACAATTGATACCAAACATTTTACGCAAGTTTTCATAAGTATTATTTCATGAAAGAAATATATAATTTATAATTTAAATCATTCACTATTTGGATAATCAATGGCACGAGTGCAGATATTTGAAATAATTCTGTATGCGCAAGTTCTAGGTAATAATTAGTAAAATTACAGTGCAATTACTGCTATCATGTCAATCTATCACAAAATACAATACAATCTATCACAAAATCATAAGGTTTCATATGAAATAAAACAAGATAAATAAATCAATAAAAATAAAACCGTTAAGTACATATTATAAGCTAACACGATTTAAAATTACGTATATTTGAAGGCATTAATATGGTGATTATAATCTCAATAAATTTGTTATTCAGTTCATAGGATATAAATTTTATTTAAATTGTTTAAAAACCATGTTTAATTATTAAACATCCAATATGAAATAGATTCAAATGAATAAATTAACCCTCTCGCTACGGATGTCGTCCATTGACGACATCCACATCTCATGCTGCATGTACGGATGTCGTCCATGTACCATGGACATAATGTGTTTCAAACTTCATTTCAAGATTCATCACTATAAGTTGAATTATTGTAATTCTAATTTTTTGTTGT
>NW_020538655.1:0-25303 GCF_003426905.1 Ctenocephalides felis
TTTTGGCAATTACAATTTCTAAAGTAATTTTCTTACTATAATTTAACAACAAACATTATTGTTCAAGTTCAAATCTTAGGTGAATACGTTTGTAAAATCTAGTTCTTATGAGCACTCTCCGATCTAAGATCAACTTGCTAAATATTCCATATCTAATGCCATACAAATGAATTTTTGACACATCAAACAAACTATGAACATGAAAATAGTTTAGTAAAGTAAACCAAAATGCGACATGCATAAGCTTAAAAAATAATGTATATGAAATTTGGACATATTGCGTTATTTATTAATCTGAATTATATAATTTCATCTTCCACATATACTGTTGACTGTATCTTATGTTATTTTAATTTCTGGCACATTTCAGCTGCTTTTCGGCAATAATAATGTAGATATTACATTTTTCTTGTATATAATATTCTAATATTATCTAGGCTCATAATTTCAGCTAAATTCAAATTTCAAATGAATTGACATTTCTAGTAGATGGCAGTTTAAATGTTTTCAATGTCAAACAATGATAAGTGTTTTTTAGTAATTTTGCAATATTCTAGAATATTACTAGCTTTATCGTTTATTAAATCTTAAAAATTTCCTTTGACAACTCTAAAAAGAATGATCAAAATCCGAATAACCGTTTAGGAGAATTATCAAATTATACAACACCAGAGTGTATGTTATCGGTTGTAAGATCCAGCTGATACTTTAAATTAAACATTTTAAATTTTGCAATGTATATAGCTATATATCTTTTGAAATAAATTATATCTTACAGAAAAACAATACACCATGTAATAACAAATACGAGATAATTCTACTATTTGGAACGCTGAATTCTAGATATTGGCACAACGGTGCAACGCTTCTTGACATGTTTCCAAATAGAAGAATCCAATCCATGATATTTAATGCACGTGAGACACGTGTAGTTTGTACCAATGTATCGAATTTCATTTGTTTTTTTTTTTTAATTTGCACCACAAAATTGTTCAAAATGGTACAAATGTAAATTTGTTATAGTCGCTCATTTGTCTGTCTATCGGTCAATCAGGACTGTTTTCTTCCTAGCAGAATTGCAAATATTAATCGAAAATTTGCGGTTCTTTAGAAGCAAAATTCAAAATGGAACTAAAGTTTCAAAAAAGCTTTGTTTTGGCAGATTTGTGTAGGTGTCTGTCAGTGATTTTATGAGTGAATACCTTTGTCTACAAATTCTTGTATATTTCTTGGCAACGATAAACACCATGTCAACAAAATATTTTCATGTCATTTTAATAAATTATAGTACTAAATTATTAAATAAAATAAATCTATAAGTCAACTTTTCATGCTAAACGCGTAATTGCTTTAAATAGTTTTGAACTAAAGATTGGTTTGCAAAAATCTCAACATGAATATAATAATTTCAGACAATTTTTTTTAAGAACTAATTTTACTAAAAATAAAAATTATAGCATTTAGAAAATTATGAGGTCACAAAACGTCAATTAAGACCGTAGTCTGAGAACTTTGTAATGGGCTACAGTACGATGTTATATTTACCGTTTTGTAATATAGAGTTAATATTATTATTTATTTTTATTAATAGTTATATTATATATTTAATAACCATTATAACTCTAAACTATTTTATTATAAAAGTTTCTTAAAATGTGCTCGACAACATAAAATATTTTGTGTACATATTAGTTCGTGGAATATGATGTTGCAATAGGATGGTTTTAGCTCGGAAACGTTTGCTGCAAAAACATTGGGTTTTACGTACGAAATGTGATATTTTCCTTGATTTCACGAAGCCATCATCTTAAATAGGAGTCACAAATATTTATCATTTCACTGTGGCAATCACATAATCCAGAAATGTAGGTCTATGGATTAAGGATTAATGAGTAGATTTTCATCTCGGAATCTCACTCCGATTTATTGGCAACTGCGATTGTGCTAACAATAGACAACTTACTTGGACTTACGTACAATTGTGTGCATAAAATGGAACATTCTTTAACATTTAGAGCATATTGTGTTTAGTATGCAAACCATGCCATTATTTAAAAAAAATAGTATAAATTAATTTTTGGTAAAACGTTTTTAAAAAATATATTGCAAATTATTCAAACTTATAATGACTGGTAACAAAATTTTAACTGATAAAGGTAATAAATATAATCATAATTATTTTATTGTATCAACATGAATGTGAAAAAATAGTAGAGGCGACTGGGTACGGTTGTGCCAGATTTTATGATAGTGAAAGTAGTCGTAACAGCTAGACTATACTGATTTTGAGATAGGGTCCAAAGGAAGAAAGATGAAGTATGTTTGCTCAAACAAGTTTCCATTATTGCATTGAGTCAGCGCCCTATATTTATATGATCTGTAGACCACTTTGCTTTTAAATAGCTAAATCCAAGTTTTTTTGTTAGATTTCTTTTAATAAAAACTATTACTTGTATATAGATCAAAGATCACTTTGTTTGTTATTTTACTGTAAATTGAACATTAGTAATTAATTATCAATAACTAGTTTTGTTTTATGCGGCATGTATTTGTTGTGACATGTATTTCTTGTCCTTTTTGCGCGCAATTTAAACAGATAAAAATGTAACTTAACTTAGACAAAATACCATGGGAGAAAGAGAAGAGAAAATTCAATACAAGGAAACAAAAGATTTCACAAACATTTCTTGTTTAAAAAAATGGTTTTGTCTTATATTGTTATACTATATTCATAAGCTATGTTTAAATGATAAAGTTGTGTGCGTTACATATTTCTGACAAAAGAAGTCGTTATAAATCATTTTAGTGTTTAAACCTATTGTTGCTTACCCTATTTTTATGACTGTCACAACCGTCCTTCGGGTGTGGACGATTGTGTCACTCGCCCTTTTCTTGTATGATTTTATTTTATGACTAATCTATTGTATTTGTAGACATTATTAAGTATTTCCTCATAGACATATATGTAAATTACCATTTAATTTACTTTTCTCCCAGTTAACAGCTAAATTAACAAAATATTGCTGATCAAAAAAAGTGACACAACCGTACCCAGTCTTCTCTACAATAATTTCGATGAAATTTGAGCAAGGGCATTCCATCCAGTATATACAAAAAATACACAAAATATATCAAACATGTCAATATTAATAATATATTAAATAAAAGGTGAAGTCCAAATATATAACTTAAATTCAAATTTTTCTTGAAACTGCGATCCAATCACAAAAACTTTGAATTACTGAAGTCCCTTTAAAGATATCAGGTTAGGCACCTGATATTTTATTAATCAATACTTCTTAGTATTGATGGAACTTCCAGCATCCAGAGCATCCAGAAATGAACCAATATGATGCACCACTTAATAAAGTATTTTATACTTTTGGTTTCTTTCCCTTATTAATAAATAATAAACAATTTGCCCACCTTTTGCTTCATTAAAACTTCATGATTTAATGTTGACTGAACGGGAGCCCTCATGGCCGGATTCGGGTGGTGGCGCAGATAGCAATCATTAGCATTTGAGTCGCGCTTCACCTTTGCACCTGGTAGCACCAACGGGGTCGTTCTGTATGGCTAAAATAATTAAACAACATTGTTATTGATGGCCCCATACAAGTTATATGAAATAAAAAATAATTGTTTTTATTTTCTTTCACCATATAATTAACAACCGTTCTAAGTGGCAAATATAATAAATAAAGTGAGGCGATGCGCAAAGGCTTAATTTGACTTTGAGCAATTATATTGTGAAAATCAAACCAACCATATCACAACAAATAACTGACTATTTTCAGTAAAACTCCTAGCTACATTACAGATATGCATTTTTTTTGCTGTTTTTCTAGAATTTGTCGCTAGTCTTTTTTACCCCACAAGCAGTATGTCCTTTTTTAAAAGAAATTTTACGAAATAACAGCTACATTATTCAACTAATGCAAAATATAAATTTCACGGGTACATTTTTACAGAGATATTACTCTATATAACCTTGATGTAGCATTTTCTCAAAAAAATCATCAGCAAAGTTGGAATAAATATTTATTTAACTTATCTCTTGTAAAATTGCTTCTTTTGCCTTGTTTATTTACTATTTTTTATTGTTTACACCTTTGCCAGGGTAAAAATTCAGTCGGTCTGTTTTACCCTACCCACGCATGAGTTTTTATAAAATTAATTTTATATAACTTTGCTCTGATATTTCATCAAAGATTTTGAATAAATACTTATTTAAATTACTCTTGTAAAATTGCTCTTTTAACTTAATTTACTATTTTCATTGTTTACACTTTTATATAAAGTTAAAGTTCAGTTGGTCCTTAAGGTTATATAAAAAACGGTTGAATTTACCTTAAAACTAACAATACATCTTAGAAAACGTATTAAATAAAAATTATATTAAGGTCTCGTAAACTAAACAATGCTCACAAACGAAAAAATCTAACAACGAAAAAAAAACTTTTGCTATGGATTTTCAAACATCGGCGTCGTAAGAATCAAGGTGATGGCTGGTTGTAAATATTTTTTCCTCTACTTTCAAATATTGTTATTAAAAATTCACTTGTTTTTTAAGATATCGATGGTGCAGCTTAGATAATAAATATATTTCATGTAATAAAATAGACAAATGACAATAAGTGTTAATAAAGTGCAAGTTCAATCATAAAAATTAAAAGAAATGAAATGGAATTGTGTTTTTGTGCTTGACAAATTTACAGTCAAAAGACCTAGTACAAGGGTATAGGGTGTCTTCTATTTATTTTAATATATGTTAATATACTATTTAATTTAAATGTTTTTTAACATGTTTTCATACTCAGCACATATATTCTTATATATTACTTTCTAATAATAATATAAACATATATTAAATAATAATAATATAACTAATTTATTCATTAATCATGCATAAATTCATATAATAACAGATCCAAATAAATACATGCAAATAATTATAATATTCATATATTATACATACATACACATTATATACATTATACATATTATATATACATATGTGTACTTGTGTTTGCATATATTATAAATAAAAATAATGTGTAACCCCACTAATCCATAATTTATATCGAAGATAATAACACATTCCATGTCTCATAATATAAATTCTTTAAGCATATTTTATGCCTCTATAATCTGTTAATGCATATATTCACACTTCATATATTTTATAACCTTCACAACCTTGGATTACTTTAAATATTATGTCTGGTTGCAGAACTATTTACAGAAAAACAAAAACTTCTCCTTCAGGAAATCATGTATTTATAAAATAAATAATCTGAATGAACGGAATTGCCAAACGTTTTACATTTATCTCGGTTGTTAACTTTATTAATTAACGAAGATCTCCTGATCATACTTTAGAAAAAATGAATATATGTGTATGTTGTGACTTTTTTTCCAAATTTATTAAAAATTTATGACGGCTTATGCTTTGTTTTAAAATTTCCTATTTCTCAAATATTTTTAAATCGTATTAATTTACATCAACTTGCTGATTTATTTCATTTATTTGATAATTTCTAAAGTTCTCATACATTTGTTACCCACTTACTCTTAAATAGATAATAACACCAAATTTTCTTATAATATTGGTTTTTGTTCTTCGAAATGGTGATAGTTGTTACTGGTCTTTCGAATCCATGCTAAATCAGATTACACCCTTCCAGGAGGTCCCATAATTAGTTAGTCTAATTTCTAATAGTTATCTTTCCAAGTTGACTACAAAATTGGCCATGCTTTTTGGAATTATCTAATACGATCGAAATTATTTTCAACATAGTATTTTATATCTTTTTATTTCGAGGGTAACTCTAGGCTTTTTTTAAATTATAATAGCCGCCTAGCAATCCTTTTTCAAATTTGTTGATTGAAATGTATCAAAACATTTTGATGCCTTATTTTTTATTATTTACATTATAAGCCATTATATGTAAAAAATAAGTAGATATTTGTGAATCGTATGTATGAAAAGAATGATAATCCAAATAAATCTTACAATTTTTGAGTATGCTATATACGGTAAACAACAAAATCTTTAATATTTCACATAGGTTAAATGATGGAAATCATCATACATAAATTTATGAATTGTTAGAAAAATAAATATTAGTTTGTTTTCATATATTTAGGAAGACATACTAAAATATAATTCATACTCTATTTTATAAAAATACTAACATTTGCTGAAAAACAAATCTGTTGCAGGACTATCAATTTTGGTTATATAAATAATACAATTCAAATAATAACATTAATGAAATGCCAACAAAATCTCAAGTTAAAGCCAATTTTAAATTATTTTGAAACAAATAGCTAATTTTCCAGTTAGATAATAGTCAATGATTTACATTTATTGATGGCTATACGGATTTCAGTTCCATAAATAAAGCGAAATTTTAAAATAAATACGCTCGACGTCTACTATATAATGGAAATTAAGTAAGAGTCGAACGATATAAAATATACATGTGTTTACTTTAATAACTATTAATAGCTCGTTATGTATAACTATAAATATTGGACTTAGTGTTTCAATTTATACATGATTAATTATATCATTCTAAAACTCAAAACAATAATCGATTGGGCGTTGTTGCTGGCACTGTAATAAGATGGTGGATTGTAAGATTTAGTTTAATAATTTGTGATCAATTTTTTTTGTTTAAATTTATTGCAATAACAATGGTCTGCTGCAAATAGTTCTGTTAGGTCACTAAAAAGATCGGAAAATCTGGGTAGAAGTATATATACTATAGTAATTATAATTACTTCATGAAAAATGTTTAATAAACAAATAGTGAAGTAATTACTCATTAAACTTATTATAGACTGGTAAATTGTTATATAAAAATTATATTTGATATCAATATCAAATGAAATATAATTATAATAAAATTTACAGGAATATTAATAAACCATTTTTCATGTTGATTATAATAACGATCAATAAGATAATAAATAGTTAATCACAAAACTGTGTATCGCATTCAGTCAATAATTTCAAATATCAAATGTGTAAGTTTAAGACAACGAAACAGCTTTGTTTGTATTATAATTATATAAGTATAATTTTTTTTGTTATGGCTTTATTGATTTATATAGAGGATAATTCAATGCACTAAATAAATATTAGATTATTTATAATTTAAAAATAAGCCATAATTAAATTTATATAGGTATAAGAATGTCGGGGCAAAAAGGTCCTGTTTAACATCAAATAATTATACTGTAGAAACCAATAAAAGGTCTTCAATAAAAAAGACCACCACAGATATCTCAAAAACCAGTAAAGTTATTAATTTTTTAACAACAATATTTGAAAGTAGAGGGAAAAAAATGTATAAGCAAAATAATTTGTAAAAGCAAATAAAAGAATAAATTAAGTTAAAAAGGCCATTTTAAAAAACAAAGTAAACAAATACTTATTCGAACTCTGCTGATGAATATTTCTGACAAAATACCAGATCACGGTTATATACAGAGTTATCTTTGTAAAAAATCCACCCACAAAATTTATATTATACAATCAATTAGTTTTCAAAATATAGTTTAGATCAAAGTCAAATTAGAGCTTTACGTCCTGCCCTACCCTACTGTTTAATTACCAATACCGAAATTAGTAAAAAAAATATATTATTTTGGAAATATGATTATAAAAATGTATCATATACAACTTTTATAAAGTAATAATCTTATATATAAAAATGAATCGCAAAATGTGTTGGTAAGCGCATAACTCAATAACGCCTGGATCAATTTGGCCAATTATTTTTTTAACATGTTTGTTGAAGTCCAAAGATTGTTCTTACGGCGAGAAAAAAACGAATAATTGCCGGAAAAACTCTAAAAACTGCCCTTTTTTCACATACAAACGTTTTCTAACAAAAACGTTGAATCAATTTCAGCTTCATTGCTATAATATAAAGTTCATATTAAATTACAAGCACTCACTGTTATCTAAGGCAGGTCCTGCCGTTTCGAAGATACGGAGCAAAAAGTGCCAAAAATGGTAATTCAGTTATTGAAGCAACGGAGCGCCCGAATTAAATGATTTAATTTGAACAAAATGAAGAATTGATTAAATTTTTAGAAAGGCAGCTCTAGCGGTTACGGAGACAGAGAAAAAATGTAAAAAAAAATGATATTTAGCGGTCTAAAATGATCATTAGACATATGCATATCAAATTATCAGATATTTTATAGAGATTTTAAACATGTGAATTAATTTTGTTACATTGTTTTTGGTTCCGTATCAAGATTTTTAATTTCTAAAGTTCACTTATACGGTTCAAACAAATTTCAAAATTTCCAGCATGTTTTTTTCAAAATTTTCAAAACTATACAAAATTTTATACATGCTTACATACATATTTAGACAGATGAAATGGCAGGCAGGTAAATTGGTAGATATGGGTAAAATGGTGGACAGATAAACTCGAAGATAAATAAAATGGACAATATGACAACTGGTAGATAGACTAATTGATAGACAGGTAAATTGGTAGACAAGTAAATTGTTGAACAGGTAATTGGTAGACTGATAAACAGGTTGACAGCTAAACGGGTGGACAGGACTAGATATCACACATATGCATTTTGGTTTAAATTTTTAATTGAAAGTAAAACACGGCAAAGCGTGAATTGGTACAGCTAGTATTTAATAAAATAAACGTATATACTAAGCCACCAATACAAAGAAAACTAATAGATTTTTATTTAATACATTAAAATGTATCATTTAATCTAAAATAAACATGTTGATATTATGTTGTTTTATTTAACTGACATTGTAATAACTAACAATTTTCTTTCAATCGGAATAGTCAATTTCGCATTAAAATCAAGTCATTGATAATAAAACAAAATTGACATTTCAAAATATATGCATCAAGACAGACGGTTTAATTTGGCTCATATCCCGTAATTGCGTCAAAATACTGGCAACTGCAGCAATATAATGCATTTGCTGCCCACGTATATTTTTTGATCCGTGAATATCTGCCAAAAGTAACACCTTCCTTATAATCGAAATATAAACACAAAAATTATAATGGAAAATTGACTCTAGCTCATCATATACTGTCTTTGGTTTAAAAAATAAAGAATCTGTGTTTCTGACAGGCAGTTGAACGAAGATACCAATTAATTGTTTTATTATTTATTTTTGAATAGCAATTAGAACTTAACAGTTCTGTGAACTGTTACTAATGACTTCTTCACAAAATCACTTTTCAGAAGACAGGTTGGTCTATCCATATTTGATATATTTTTATTAGGTTTTTTATTGCTGATGATATATTTTTAATTAGATACCAGTGAAGAATATTATCACTTGAAAACATATTATGAACTGATTAATACTGTAAAAGTAGTTACTCGTGCCATATAATTCCATACATATACCTAATTTATAAGCACTAGTATAGTAATTTTTAGAAAATGTCATCTCCTATCTTAAAAAAAACTGTCAAATGTTGCTGGATATCTTGCAAAATGTAATTCAAATTTGATTTTGCTATTTTTTTTTCAGAATATTCTCACAACGCAAATTGCTTATTTATAAGCATATATAATTATTATTTTTTTTATCTTTCTGATAAGATGATTATATAATAGTTTATTGCTCTTGTAAATTATATTGACATCATGGTACTACAGTATTACTCAAGAAAATAGCAAATTTTGTGCGAACACAAATAGAAATTTTCAGCCTTGTGCCGTATTTTTCTCAAAATATAATGTTCTAAAAATATAAGGAGTACACAGTTTATATAGTACATAGTTTCAGCGGTGACATTTCTAGCCAAAACTAATATATATATATATGTAAAAGAACTAATAAAATAATGAATATTAAATTTAATTAGTTTGAGAAAATATTAAAATTCGAATTCATTCACTTTTTTGATCATAAAACCATTTACAAAAAACAATTAAAAATAACGTCACAACTAAAGAAATGTATTAAATGCGTTTACTAGTGCTATGTTAACACTTTTGGCAAAAAATCAATTAAAATCTCATTATTATCGAAATTTAAAAAAAATCAAAAGCAGCATGGTTCAATTTTCTTACATAAAAAATCAGAATACACACCCATGTTCATTGATAGATTTGCTTCAACGTTTTGGATTTTTATCCACAAATAATTTAAAAATAATTTTTTAAGAATTTGTTTGATAGAATGAAATAAAAAACGTAAGAAAACTAAACAGTAAGATAAACAAAAAACATAAAAAAGACACATGAAAAAAGTAAAAGTATAAATTAGGTCTATTTTGAACATTTGTAAAAAAAAGTCAAAAATATAATACCTTCTAACTATATATCTATAATAGCTATTTCAATCATCGTAATGTAAATGTGCTTGAAAATTAAATGTATATATTATAACAATGTATATGTATTAAACCTACAAGTACTAAAATGAGCACATTTTTCCTTGAAACGTTGTTTATATTTAATTAAAATTTATAATTACAATCTAATTGTAAGATTCTAACAAAAATGAAAAATATTTAAAATTAAATTAATAATTTATATTTGTAATACGATATCAAAAATGCAATGACTAAAATATATAGGTAAAGATCAAGGGATCACGCCAATGAATCAAAAAAACAAGAATTGTAAAATTTTCTTTTTTAATAGTTTATTTTTGACTTTGTATTTAAGTAAATTGTTTATATGATTTTTCAAAGATGTAAGTTGTATAACAATATATCATATTAAACTTGTCCAAATTAATACCAAAACATTGAATTCTGCGCTGTAATTTGTTAGCTTCATGTTTCATCGTTGTTTAGTTAGTTGTCTTATATGTTCGTGCAGATGATGTATACATACTGCCTCTCGATTAGTTATTTTTACAAACTATTGCTTCACAGCGAATTTCGCTTACAAGCCGCCAAAATATCAATTCAATTGCTTGAAACGCTATTGGAATGTGACCCTTTAAAACATCCAACTCTTTACTTCTTTTATCACATGTTTCAATAGTATAGCCAAAGAAAAAATTAATTGTTTAAAAAAATGCCATATACCACCGTTAAAAATTTTGTTATAATTGTTATTTTAGTTACATATTTATTATTATTTACACCTTTGCCAGGGTAAAGGTTCAGTTGGTCCTTTTCATCCCGCCAACGTGTAAGCTTTTATAGAGATTATATAAACAAAACGGTTGAATCTTACTTAAAGTTAACAATACATCTTATAAAATAATTTAATAACGTATACTAAAAAAATATATTAAGATCTCGTTAATTAAACAACAGTGCTCATAACCAAAAAACTAACTAACTCAATGTTTGCATTCCAAATTCGGTAGTATAAATGGAATAAAAATATTTGATTTATTTTTGTTTTTGTTTAATCTAACAAGATTAAACAAAAAACAGTTTAACTAAGAAATCTTTAAAATTATCTTTTTAAGTAAATCGAAAACGATATCAAGTTTTGTATAAGACATAAGCAATCTCTTCAAGAAATAATAAGATTCCAAATAAACTGCTTGACTGTTTAATATTTACTAGCCATTGCTGTGTAAGTATTGTAATAAACATCATCACCAACATCTAAGATTTTGATAATTTCAGACAATATTTTAAAAACAATGTCAATCTATATATATATATATATATATATATATATATATATAAATAATTGTATGTCTGTATGTCCGTGTATGTCCAATGTATTCATAAACCGTACATCCATTCGCCGTGATAATTTGGGAAACTGTTTGGTACATCCCTGGACAGGTTTTCGCATATTTTGATTGAAAACAAGTGGTTTCCCACCCCCAAAATTTGTTTTTATTTTTGAGTCAATTCATATTTTTATATAATGCGTGTATATAAACTACATATAACCCTAAATTTTACATATAACCCTCTTGCCACAAACCCCTATTTTGTAAGAATTTTAAAAGTGTAATTATATTAATTAAATTATTTTTTACCTCAAATTCTATCAGTAAACATCTTTGACTGAATTTCGATTGAGATTTTTTGAGCTAATGAAATAATAAAAGTCCAATTTTACATAAAGAATATTTTCATTAGGAACTGCTAAACTTTAACACTTTTTTTAATGCATTGGTTCATTTTTTTTATTTTTTTAAATAGCAACGTGTTGTGATCGGGTACAAATAGTTCAATATATAATCTTACCCAAAGTGTTGCAGAATCATCCATTTTATTTCCGTGATCCGTGGTGTACGACGTTTTGTAGGTGTAAAATGTTGCCATTGTTATGTGCACACTGAAATTTAACTATAATTTAATAAGATAAACAGTATTTTTATGTCTTATATATATTTAATGAATAAATCACAATGCGCAATTAGGAGAAATATAAAATTTAGAATTATATGTAAAACAAAATAAAAGGTCTGAAGCAAAAATGATTAGGTTAATGAGTAATTACTAAATTACTAATTAATAATTTTTAACAACAGTAACTTGCAATGAATTTTAAAATATTGATTTAGATAATACACCTAAAATATTTATTGCAAAAACACCCAAACTATTTGAGCGCGACTCAAAATTTCGATGCTGATCGGTTCGAACGACTTATATCACGCGCCGGCTATTTCAAGACTAAAGAAGTTCTTTAAGAAACAAGATTCGTGAAATCTATTTGTATCGGTAAATCTATATCTATAGATATATATATATAAATATATATATATAAAATATATATATATATATATATATATAATATTATAAACATGCGCAAGATCTACTTCTAGAAGTTTGCGCGAATTTTCAAGTGCACACATACATGTGTTAGTCAGCTATTTTGGTAAAATCATGAGAAGCAGAGGCAGGGTGATCAAAAATTTGCGTCATGTCGTAATTTTATGTAGATCTTTTCATTACGATAATTCAATGTTGCCAATTGCAAAGTTTTCCTCACTCATCAACGACTTATTTACCACCAAAACATATGGTTTGTTGGTAAATAGAAAAGATATAATTAGCTTATTCATTATATGTTACTGATGTGAAATCAGTTAACTCTAGTGTATTTGAAATATCTTTTCAAACATTGAGGTCCTTCTGAAATGAAAATCTTAATATGGTATTCTAGCCTATCCATATTGTTCGGACGTATTTTCGTTTTATTATATTGGCCATGAAGGTGACAATCTTAATGGCATTGAGCTTTTACACGGAATGGTTGCTACCACTGGTAGAGTGGGTAGCGGAGAGTTCGATGTAACTAATTGTTCACTTCTAAAAGGAAAGCCCGCGAAACAACATGGATAATGAATAATCAATAAATATATCTTCTTGCATTATAACTTAGTAACAAATCAGTGATTGTGATAAGAACTACAACAAATACATACAAATACAAAACAAATCAGTGTTTAATACAGTCCACAGCTACAAGGGTTGAATTATAACCCAACAACCTGAGTTAATCGAAGGAGAGTTTTAATAAATTCTATAACGACGTATCGCAAATACACATATATTTCTTTTAAGTTAAAAGAAGCCAGAGTTTTAAATCAAGCTTTAAAAGGCTATTACTTATTGCATAAATTTTGTTTGATCATTCGTGGGCACTTCGACAATTATATTGGAAAGCATAAAATAGGGGAACTCCCATGTCCCATGTAGATCTTCGAAAACCATAACAATATTGAGCAATATTCGATACCCAAGCCTGATCAAATGAATCCAAAAAGAATTCATGTTCATAAAGCACATTACCTGTAATCGCCAAAATGCAATATGGAAAAGCCTTGCAGATCTCTCATTTAGCTCTGCACATATGTTGCTCTCAACAGTGTAAAAGAAATAATAATCTAATTTTAGGAAGAGGAAACATTCGTGCACCATATGTGCAAAACAATTGATACCAAACATTTTACGCAAGTTTTCATAAGTATTATTTCATGAAAGAAATATATAATTTATAATTTAAATCATTCACTATTTGGATAATCAATGGCACGAGTGCAGATATTTGAAATAATTCTGTATGCGCAAGTTCTAGGTAATAATTAGTAAAATTACAGTGCAATTACTGCTATCATGTCAATCTATCACAAAATACAATACAATCTATCACAAAATCATAAGGTTTCATATGAAATAAAACAAGATAAATAAATCAATAAAAATAAAACCGTTAAGTACATATTATAAGCTAACACGATTTAAAATTACGTATATTTGAAGGCATTAATATGGTGATTATAATCTCAATAAATTTGTTATTCAGTTCATAGGATATAAATTTTATTTAAATTGTTTAAAAACCATGTTTAATTATTAAACATCCAATATGAAATAGATTCAAATGAATAAATTAACCCTCTCGCTACGGATGTCGTCCATTGACGACATCCACATCTCATGCTGCATGTACGGATGTCGTCCATGTACCATGGACATAATGTGTTTCAAACTTCATTTCAAGATTCATCACTATAAGTTGAATTATTGTAATTCTAATTTTTGTTGTAATTTTTAGATTATTAGAAGTTTTATTGATAATGATAAAAAAGTCTGAAAATATATCGCTATGTCTGTATGTTCAGTATTGCTACTAAAGAAAGGGGGTTAAGAAATGAAAAATGTCGTACATCATCATTCAACATTTACTTCAATATTCAGTATTTGCTTTATTACAATTTTCAATATTATGTAAATTGTATATAAATAAAATAAGCTCTTTACTAATATCCATCGATAATATTATTCTTGTGATTGTAAGAGTTCAAAAATGCTAACCTATCTAATGATTTTCAACAACTTGTAACATATTTACCCAGAATAAAAAGTTCTACTATGCAAGAACTATATAGCTTGTATAGTGAATGTATTAACAAAAATAAAAATGATTAATTAAAAATTTCATTATAAAAACTGAAATTAGCTGTCGGTGCCACTTGGCAAAAATCCCATCGTAATATGATGCAGAAGCTAGATGAAGATAACATATTGCTCATTAGCGACTTGCGAAAACTTCCCGTTGATAAATTGTAAGGAAAAATAAATAATTTAGTGTAATTAAATTTAAGAACTAGTTGTAAGCAGCATTATGCCTTAAGGCAAGTTGCATGAACATCCCGACATATGTAAATAATCGATTTAATCAACAAAAATTACAATTAGCTATTGCATTAGCATGTTGTATACAAAGTTTCATCAAATTCATCATCAAAAATTGCAAAAACCAACCCTGCCGATCTTTAACAAAAACAAATCAACAACGCATTTGTCATCTGTTTCGCCCATAGAAGGGGTAAAATGGGACATCCAGAGTCTTATTTCTTATTTTAAAGCTATTTTACTAAATAGCAACTACATAATTCAACCAATGCAAAACATAAATATCATGGGTACGCATTTTGCAGAGAGATCACGGTTTATAACCTTGATCTGATATTTCGTCAGAAATATTTATCAGCAAAGTTGGAATAACTATTTATTTAATTTGTCTCTTGTTAAATTGCTTTATTTAACTTAATTTACTTTCTTATCTACTATTATTTATTGTTTACGCCTTTGCCATGGTAAAAGTTCAGTTGGTTTTTTTTACCACATACACGTTTAAGCTTTTATGAAGGTTATATGAAAAAACTGTTGAATCCAACTTAGAATTAACAATACATCTTATAAAACAATTAAATAACGTATTCTTAAAAATTGTATTAAGGACTCTAAGAACAACGAAAATAATTTATTATTAATACTTGTAAGAATCAAGGTGATGGTTGGTTACACATCTTTTTACCTCTACTTAAATATTGTTGTTAAAAAAATTAACTTTACTTTTGTTTGAGATAATGATGGTCGACCTTTTTACTCGCGGACTTTTAAAACTCGCTCTACCCTATAAATTAAAGTCTTAAAATCGATTTTGAATCACAAAATATAGAAATATAAAATCACCTTATACAATGTATACTAATTCTCGGACCGAATATGATTAATAATAAAGCCAAATAAGATTCCATAAAACAAATTTAGCCAAAATTACGTTAGGGACACAATTACGAGAAGTTCCTCCTAAATTAAAATTTTGTATTACAAAATTTATATCCATGCTCAAATTGTCAAAACATATAGTCATTTATAAGTTTTCTCCAACGAGCACAAATTGGACAGCAATGAGGAAAACATTCTATGCTTTATATATTTTTTAGAAATAAATAAACTTAGTTATTAGTTGAAACTCAGGCTTGATTAATCAAACGAAGATTTAATAAACAATTTACTTCATTAAAATCAGTAATACGGAGATAGAAGCTATATAAATCTATTTTAGATTTAGATTACACAAATACGTCTTGAAACAGTTCAGTTGACCTATTTGCTCGATTGGATTCCGTTTCGTATCGTCGATATATTTTAATAATCATTAAGAATTAAACATAATTTACTTAATTATATTGCATTAGACTAGTGAATTGTTTATGTTCACAAAACGATTATGTTTGTAAACAGGCTATTGGGTGAACGGAAAATATAAGTCAATAATATTTTGTTTAGTGTTTCTATAAATTTCAACAAATAATCTTATTCCAAATAAAATATCAATAAATTCTCAACAAAACTGGTATTTGTGTGAACAGGCTATCGGGCAAACGGAAAATATAAATCAATAATATCTAATATGTCTAAATTAGAACTAGTCAATAATTTCTTTGGTGTTTTTATTAATCAATTCAACATATGATCTTATTCCCCATAAATATCAATAATTTTTTTATTTACCTTTCAAGCAATTTCAACAGTTTGTCGAATAGAGTTCATAAAGTTTAACATCGAATTAAAAAATCAAGAGAAAGCAAATTCTTTCAGTCTTAACATCTGGCAAAAATCAGCGGTCTTTTGTGAGGAAAATGATGTCTTATCAAACATGCTTTTCAGGGACCGATTATAGTGCATGGTATTTATTGTAACCTTGCAATTTACTGTCATGTTAATTCTCAATGTACATGAGCAATAAATATTTGTTTATTTTACATCAAAACAATTTATTTTAGAGAACATTCTTTCCTTTGCTTCATACCACATTATCGTCAATCAATATAATTATTTGTTAGTAAACCGTAGATCTATATTATTCTATATTAAATTTTATAAATTTAACGACCGAATTACTTTGAAAAAAAAACTAGTGGGGCGCATGGCATCGTGCCTTAAGGCAAATTGCTGGAACTTCCCGTACCAAATATTATTATTTTTTAAAAAACGATTAACATTTTTGAAAAAAATTTACTTTGAAAAAAATAGATTTTTGCGAAACTAGGACTTTGACAAAAAATTACTTTTTTTGGAAAAAAAAGTTTTTCTTTTTGAAAAAAAATGTTTTCTTTATTTTGACATATTTTGGAAATTTTGAACTTTTTTTCAAAGCAATCGTACTGCTTTAACTGCATACAGACAAAATGTAAAAGCGTGTAAGCGCCGCGTCGCCGTCTAACGGATAAACATTGGTACGGAACCCATAGGAATGCAAACAAAACTTATACTTATTGTTAAAATCTCTATAAAGTATCTGTTAATTTGATGTGCATATGTCTAATGATCATTTTTGACCGCCAAATGGATTTTTTTTTAATTTTTTCATTAGATCTCCGAAACCGCTAAACCTGCCTTTATGAAAATCATATGATCAGTTCTTCATCTTGTCAATACAAGTAAAATTATTTTTGAATTATTAAAATCGGACGCTCCGTTCTCTCAAAAACTGAGTTACCGTTTTTGGCACTTTTTGCCCGTATCTTCGGAACGGCCAGACCTGCCTTCGCCAAAACCTAATCAGCACGTGTCCTTATCAATATGAATCGAATGTTTTTTGAATTATTTATATCGGTTGATCGGTGTTCCCGAAATCGTCGATGAAAATTTGTTTTCCGCACACACACACGCACACACACATACGCACACACACACACACATACATCAATTTTTTCTAAGGTATGCCAACCTTTGAAATGTAAAGATTTATAAAAATTTTCATTTTCGATTTTTTTGCAATTACTATAACTTGCCCTACGGAAAGTTAAATATATGGTAGGGCGGGGCACAAAGGTCCAATTTGACTTTGGGCAATAATATTGTGAAAACCTAATCAATTATAAGTATAAGGAAATCATTGAGTACATAATTTATATCCACTAATAACATAAATTGATTTTGATATTAATTTCATTAATTCCTACGCTTATTTATTATGATATGTAAGAAATAATGTAAACTAAAGTCTTGATATATAAGACTAAATTTGGGATATGATAATCTTACTATTATCATACTATTATATTATATTATACTATTATATATCATAGATAATTTAACTATTATCTATTATACCGTGAGATACCTATGCCATCAATTTCTCTATCCATACAAATAATCTATTACAGCTAGATTATTATTTGCTAACTAACTTATTATATATATATATATATATATATATATATATATGTGTGTGTTTATATATATGTATATATATACATATCATATATATACATACACCCTACATACCTATTTAATATTGATGTGTTATATTTCTACCTTACGCCCTATGTATTATCTCTACCTATCTGTTGCCCATACCGGGGATTGAACCCGGTTCCTCTGCGTGACAGTCACGCATCTTAACCACTACTCTATCGGGTCCCCCCACTGAAAATATATTATGAAACACACTGTTGTTTCTCTAGTTAATTTTCTAATTAATTGAGCATTTTGTAATTAATTGAGTAACTAATACTAAGGTGACGCGACAACACACGAAAAAAGACGGTTGATTGTAGCGTTACGGTGGTCGAGTTGTTAAGGTCGTAGCTTGTCACGCGGCGGACCGGGGTTCGATTCCCGGTAAGAGTGAAAATAGTATGTAAGCGAAATTGTAGGCGTAAGATAATAAATGTTAGGCGGTTTAGATATAAGTGTAAGGATTGAGCGTATACGGTGTGGTGGTAAAAGAACGTACGATATAGTAGTTATAAGGCGTATAACCACGTAAAATGTGATGTTTAGGTATGGTTTAGGTATAGGGGATACACATACGCAAAAAGAAATTTATGATATTAGGGGTTATCGTATAAGAATTGCGAATGTTATATAGATTTAATTTATAAATATTCTTTCTTCTATACAAATATTTAGTTTGCTGGTTAGTTTTTTGACAAAGGCAGGGCAAAAGTGTAAGAAATGTCGATTTAGTTTTTGAGTCAACGGAGCATCTGGTTTAAATGATTCAAAAAACATTTTACATTTATTTACTGAAGTTAGAAGTGATTAAATTTTTGGGCAGGTCCAATAAAAAAAGTAAAATATTCTCTGTTAAAAATATTAAATATTGGTACGAAAAGTTCTAGCAATTTGCCTTAAGGCACGCGATGCACCTCTAATTTAGTGCAAATCGGACGCTTAGTTCTCTCAAAAACTGCCACTTTTTGTACATTTAGCTTCGTATCTTCGAAATAGCTGGGCCTGCCTGTGCGAAAAACTAATAACCACTTCTCCTAATCAATACTAAATTGAATGTTTTTTAGATCATTCAAATCGGATGCTCCGTTCTCTCAATTTCTATTTTCTGCACTCTTTGCTCTTTATCTCCGTAACTGCTGGACCTGCCTTTGCCAAAACTCAATCAGCACATCTCTTTATCGAGAAGAATCGAATGTTTTTTGAACCATTCAAATCGGTTGATCCGTACGCCCGAAAACGTGGACGAAAAATTGTATCATTACATACATACACACACACACACATCCATTTTTTCTGAGGTATGCCAAAATGTTCAGAAACCTTCAAAACGTCGAGAAATGTAAAAATTTTCAATTCCGATTTTCGGCCCATTACAATAACTTACCCTACGGGAAGTAAATAAAACAATAGGATTCTCACATTCTTTGAAAAGTCTAACTTGTGTAGGGTAAAGCTGGGCTTAAAGGTCCGCGGAAAAAAGGTCCACCACCGATATCACAGAAACAAGTAAAGTTACGACTTTTTACGATCATATCTGAAAGTAGAGGGCAAAAGCTGTGCCATTACCTTGTTTATTACAACGTCTCTATTGAGAGATACATGGCAATATTTGAAAATCTATAACAAAAGTATTTTCCTTTGTAGTTAGTTTTTTTGGTTGTGTGCACTGTTGTTTAGTTGACGAGACCTTAACATAATTTTTAAGTATATGTTATTTAAATGTTTTATAAAATGTATTGTTAATTTACACGAAGATGGGGTAAAAAGAACCACTAAACTTATATCCTAGCAGAAGTGTAAACAATAAAAATAATAATTAAAAAAGTAAATTACGTTAAAAAAGCATTTTTTATAAGAGATAAATTAAATTTTCAGTTATTCCAACTCTGCTGATGAATATTTCTGGCAAAATACCAGACCAAGGTTATATACAGTATTATCTCTGTAAAAAATGTACCTATAAAATTTATATTTTGTATTGGTTAAATTATGTGGCTATAATTTCGCAATTTTTTTTAAATTAAAACTAAAACATTAGACCTGTTTGCCCTCTGACTTTACGATTTTATCCCACCTATGGTGTAAAATGGACCATAAAATGGACATGAATTAGCTAGGTATTATAACTATTAGTTAGGTAGTTGTTTGTTTCATATGTGTCATTTGTTTTGGTTTTCGAGAGTCTAGTATGATTGGACCTTTGTGCCTCGCCCTACCCTATAATATAATATAATACAATACAAAATGATAGTTCAATAAAAGCAAAACATTTTGTTCAGGGCAACAGCAACAAGCGAAAGTGATAAGAAATAATAAATTGCATCAAGGCGCAAACCGGAACTAGAAAATGAAGAAAGCAATTTGCATACCGACATGTGACAACAAGTTCCTTATTAGTTAACATTTTTGCAAAAATAAATCTAATATTATTTATTTTTACACTATGCTTGTAATAGTTATTTACACGCGTTGAAGACGCGGCATTTGAATGATTCAAAAGACTTTCAATTCATAATGATACATTTATATAAAAATTGATAAAAAGTAATAGAAACAAATCAATGACATAAGCACTTTCGAGACAAATAAAAAACTACGGAAAATGATAAAAGCTATTAAAATGAAATGAAAATTAAAGAGATATATAAGAATTATTAAAACAATAAAGATAAAAATTGTAGTCTTTCACAAATACTAATCATTTTTTCACACCGTCAACACAAGCAAAATGTTTTTTGAATCATTTTAATCAGATCATGCGTTGTTTCAATAACTGCTATTTCTTCACTTTTTGCTCCTTATCTCTAAAACGGCTAGATCTGCCTTTGCCAAAAACTAATCAGCACATCTCGCCATCAATACGAACCGAACATTTTTAATCATACTAGTTAGATACCCCGTTCTCATAAAAAGCGTATTTCCATTTTCTGCACTTTTTGCTCCGTGTCTCCGAAACGGCTGGACCTGTCTTTGACAAAAACCAATCTGCATGTCTCCCTTTCAATAAGAATCAAATATTTCTTAAATAATACAAATCGGTTGATCTGTGCGCTAGAAAACTTGTATCCATACATACAAGCCAAAATGTTCAGAATCCTGTAAAACTTAAAAATATGCAAAAAATTTCATTTTCGATTTTTTTACGATTACTGTAACTAACTACGGAAAGTTAAAAATCATTATTTCTCTAAACAATTAACTAATGAAAATAAATCTATTTAAATTTTCCTCAAAATAATTGCGCTTGCTTTAAGATTCAGCTAAAGGCTATCAAATTTCTGACGATGGGTGTTTTTATTTGCATCTAGTAGAAAAACGATTTTGAAGTTATTGCGAGTATAAAACATTGTAATCGTAAAAGTATGTACTATCTACTATTATTGAGCTTAGAGTTGTTTATCATAAAAATTCAACATTAAAATTTTGCTGCAAGTTTACTAATTTTAGGTATTTCGCGCTAGTTTTTAATTAAGCAATTTATTTATAAACAAACCGCGTATAATGTGATGTGATCTTAAAAGTGAGTGAGTTATGTACTTAATGATCTCTATAATAAATCTGTGAATTAATTTTAAGAAAAAATGGAGAAAAACAAACACTAATGGCCGTTTTTTCTTCTATTATT
The DNA here is from genome assembly GCF_003426905.1 of Ctenocephalides felis. Classification (NCBI taxonomy): domain Eukaryota; kingdom Metazoa; phylum Arthropoda; class Insecta; order Siphonaptera; family Pulicidae; genus Ctenocephalides; species Ctenocephalides felis. The sequence goes on from NW_020538655.1 coordinate 22,120, forward strand.
TTGGACTGATCATATCCGCTAATTACTATTATTTTGAACCAATCATATTCGCTAATATTCCACGTATCTGCCTCGAAATGTATCCGACTCCGATTGCAAAACGATGCACAACAGACTCCATACACAGTTCGCAGAAGCCATTAACTAATCTGATACGTAAGTGTTATTTACCACTTTCAATACACTCTGAATTCCTTTTAAACATTTAACTTTTAATACAAAGAACTGACTTGGTCAATCTTCACATTAAAGTCTTGTTTGAATATACGTATTTATAAATATGTCAAGCAGTGAAGGAATAATAATAAATAGTTTTTGTTTTCGTTTCATTATAGACAAAACAAAATCTACACAGCTATTAATTAAATTGGGCAAAAATGATTAAGCATCAGTCTCAGTCTCCCACCTAAGCTGGTTCAAAAACTTGGGTGAACTAATAATTGAATATAAATATTTTATTTATATATTTTGTTACCATACAGATTTTAAAGTAAAACTTCTTTAGGCGCGACTAGGGTGTAAATCCGTACAAATGCAATGGAAGTGCGTTACGGCAGAGTCGAGTGCAAATGATTCGTCATTCGCTCTTGATGATATCATTTCTATACGGGTCGATTGTGATTAGTCGTCGCGTATGTGAATAGAGATCTGTCGTTGTTTGCGTAACGGCATCAGCGTTGTATGCGTACCGGCATCGACGTTGTATGCGTACCGATACCAACAAGAAAATCAAAATAGATAAATGAACATTTTAAAGTTACATCGTAGTACTAATCTTAATTTAATGAAAAATGCCTGAATCAGTAGAATATTTTACCCTGTTGTTTGAAAATATTGATTAATAAGATTAATGATAAGTAAGTTTATTGATTAGAAATTATTTCTATATTATTCGTAGTTTCTATAAGCCTTTGAAGTTATTAAAATGGAAAATATTTAGGCAAGACAGATATTACAACTGTTCGAAAAATGAGATTATATCGTCAGCAAAAAGTAAAAAAAAATACAAGCCGTCAATGAATGTATGTTAATTTTAATTACATGAAGTTCTTCAAACACAATTACATGATGAGTGAATTTGCAAAAACAATATTTGTTTAGGCGTTGTTTAACATAATCCACTGTGTGAACAAATATCAAAGAATTTATTAATCAGCAATTACTTCATTTTTCTAATGAAAGTTCATTTCTAAATGCTAATTACAATGACAAACCGATCATGTCATAGTTGAAGTATGACTCTAATTACATTATTGTTTTTAAATATTATACATATTTTTATACTATTATAAATATATAATTTATAATTTATCATTATATAAATGTGTGTAAGGTTGACACGAATAAATGTGTGCATCACGAGTGTTACAATATTACTAATAAACATTATTCAAAATTGTTATATGATGTATTTATTTTAGCTTAACTTAAAATTGCTACTTTGTACAGTAGCAAATAAGTTTTGCTTCAATCTCGTGTCTTACTCGCACTTTTTAATGTATTTATATATTTTAAGTATGTATCAATATTTAATTAATTTGATACCTCGTATTGAGGCATGTAACATAAATGCAATTAAACGAAATATTTCATAAATGGTCAAAATTTGGTCGTTTTGTTTCACATGTCACAATTTCGTTTTTTACGAAAAATTGAAAAAATTCAAACAAAAAAAATAAGTACAGACACTTATCAAACTGTATTTATTTCTATTCGTTATCATATTGCGAATATTAGTCTCATACATTATTTTGAGATAGCTAATATCGTTTAGAATAAAATCGAGAAAAACCTATACAAGTTTGCATTCAAAAATCGGAAAACTAAACTATAAATGATATTTTGCCTTAAGACATAAACTTCTTGACTAGTGTAAATAATCAATCAACTTAATCAATAAGAAAACCATCTGCAAATTATGAGTGATTTAGAAGTGTACCTAATGGCTATAGAAGATTATAATGCAATTATAATATTAATAATATATTGATATTTTAGTATGTTCATTGAGCAAAGAACTTTATCGCCATACAAGGTTTCATAAAAATCACAAAAAAAAAAATTTGACGATCAATTATGAAGAAACAACTCGACGAATCTTTGCCGAAAAGTAATCAGTACTATTTCTATACGATATAATGAAATAATAGTTTTCAACTTAGCCGTTCGTCAGAATTACATCTAATTACTTTCAAATGTGTGAAATCGGTTCAGTCGTTTTTGAGAAAACATCGGCGAATGGTCAAAAATCGGCTCACATACTTTTTCTAAATTTGGCGTTAAACGAGAAAATATGAAATTAGTAATTCAATTTTTTGTCTAAATATTATTTTGTCGTAAATTTATAAATAAATAAAAATTATTTTATTGAAGTCTATGAAAATCTCAATCCGCCTTTGCTAAGAATATCTAACTTTTTAGAATGTTGAATTATATAAATTATGAAACTATTAGCTATACTATATTACGCTACGCTATAAATACTATATATACAATATATATATCGATTAATGTAGCTTATGATTTATAAGTTTATAAAAAACCTAATTTAAAAACAAAATATATAATAAAATAAATAAAAATATATTTCCAATATCAAGCAACAGATGTTCATTTTAATGATTCAAACTTGGCAATCGTGGAAAAATAACATGGTTTTCGTTTGCATTTTAGTACAGTGGAAATTTTCAATCTATCAAATCATGTATTTATTACAAAATCCAAACGATTATTTGTGTTTTAAAACTTACAAAGTACAGATAAAAAACTCTAGAAAAATAGTATATCGTAGTTAGGAGTAGTTTTTAACTAAGGAATACGTTATTATAAATCTGTATATATACATTCACTTATGAGATTGTATGCATTTATGTTTAGATGTGAAAATATAAGACAATGAAAGATATAAAAATCTTTCAAGAATTTCTTGTAAACGGGTGAAATGTTTAGTGCAAGTAATGATTACATCTATCTGATTTTTTTAGTATGATAAAACCTGCTACTAGTTATATAAGCATGTGAAATTTCACCCATTAAGTACTTTGAATATATATTTTACTCTTGATATGAAACAATGGTCAATGATTGTTATTAAAACATTGCCCAAACATAAATGTTAAATTCACTGATCTCCATCTCTATTGTTATAGAGTCTGAAAGTTTGTCGAATTAAATTGATATGATA
>NW_020538656.1:0-19317 GCF_003426905.1 Ctenocephalides felis
ATGTCTAATGATCATTTTTGACGGCCAAATGGCATTTTTTTACTTTTTACTAGATCTCTGAAACCGCTAGACCTGCCTTCATGAAAATTTAATCAGTTGTTCATCTTATCAATAGAAGTAAAATGTTTTTTCAATTACTAAAATCTGACATTCCGTTCTCTTAAAACCTGAGTTACCGCTTGTAGGACTTTTGGCATCTTCGAAACGGCTAAACCTGCCTATGCCAAGAACTAATCAGCACCTGTTATCAACAGCAATCGAATGTTTTTTGAATAATTGAAATCGGTTGAACCGTGTTCCCGTAATCGTCGACGAAAATTTGTATCCGCACACACACACGCACATATACACACACATACATCCATTTTTCTAAGGCATGCCAAAATATTTAGAAACCTCTGAAACGTAATAAAAAATTTTTTCATTTTCGATTTTTTGCGATTACTACAACTTACCCTAAGTTAAAATATCTTCTGAAGATTTATATCATAGTAAATGTTATATTTAAAATTTCGTTTTAACAGTCTGCTCAAAATCTGCTTCAAAAACAAAAAAGCCATTAAAAGAAAATCATTATGCATTTACTTACTAAAGCAATGTTTTCCCAGTGGATTTGCAAAAACTCGTCTCGATCAGACCGATTTTGTTCATGATAAAAACCTATGGAATGGCCCAATTCGTGAACGGCCGTTCCCACATTGTGGCAGCCGCGCCCCAATGATACGGGCTGCTCGCCAGATGTAACTCCTACGTGAGCGTAACAGCCGCCACTAAAAAATTGAGAGATCAATTAATCACCTTTACGTGAAATGATCTATTTGAACACTATTTTAAATTGATATATTGAATATCTCTTTCATAAAGATATTTTTTAAAGCAGATTTTAATGTAGAAAATGTTGGCGCTTAAAAAGTAATATAAACCTATAAAATATCCCATAAGTAATACTGTAAATGATATTATTAGTTGTTAGATAGGAGTATGGGATTTATACAGGGTTTCTAAAACTTCACGCCAAGCCGAAACGGGGTGTTAGTATTAGTTGATATACCTTAACCGTGAAAAAATTAAAAAAAACTCACATTGTCTGATAGCTATGAGCTAGTGATGGGCTGAATCGACGAACGGTTATTTTCAACCGTTTCTTGTTCGTTAACGAACTAACCGTTTCGTCGCAACGAAATAACTAGTTGAAAATCAACTGGTTTCGAAATAGTTGAAAACATGGCGACCAGTTAGTTATTCAACGTACGCAGGTACCTAGAACCTAGGTCTGAAGTCAGAAAGGATCAACTAATACTATGAAAATCGCTTATTGTTAGGCTACTGCTTTTATAATATTGCAGATGTACGGGTACATATTAAAAGAAACTTGCAACATGCGCTAAATTTTTTAATTTTAGAAAATCAATTACATTTATTCAATGGTTAATGTTTTTTCATAAAATTCTCATAACATTTGTTTTGTAATAATGTTTTTAAACCAAACCTGAAAATTGATTTTTTATTTTTCATAACATTTTTATGTAACTATATATTTTTATATTGCTATTTTTATATAACATGTAAATTCGATGTTGTAGTATATGGCTTCGCTGTAACGAAAATATATTAAACCTTAGTATTAATAATAATAAATGTGATATATATATATATATATATATATATATATATATATATATATATGAGTGAGTTCTTGAGGGCGATACATCAAACAAAGAGTATCGCCCTCAAGAACTCACTCATATATTTCAACATCAAATTAACTACTAAATCATATATATATATATATATATATATATATATATATATATATATAATGTGACAATTCACATTTATTTCTTTTTATTCATCAAATCAGTTCACAAACTCAACTTGACTTTTATAATAACAAACTTCATATTACCAACTTTCAATGAAACACGATTGCCCCAAGTTTTCAAGAATTAAGACATTTCATATAACTATGAATATAAAACCTTGAGAGGCCCATCCTTAAAAAATGTCCTAAAGTCTGTAAGTAAGTTTCATCAAAAGCTGGCGCAGGGTTGTAAAATAGTAGAATACTTGATAATATTATAATAGAAAAAATTCGAGTAAAAAATAGAAACCTAAAAATAATAAAAATAAACATAAATATAATTTTACAATCCTGATTAAATGCTACAACTTATGATAAAAGTTTCCAAAACACATTAGTACATATTTTTAAAGAAAGGCATCCATTCTCAAAATCGACCGATTTTTTTAAATTTATAGTTCAACAAAAAGTCTTAATTCTTTAAAACTTGAGACAATTGTGTTATTATATTTATATAATTATACTGCGGCCCTAGAAATGTAACTCACGGTTACGGTTTCAGAGTTTAAAAAAAAAAACTTAATGAAAATTAAACACAATAACCGAACAATGGTCATAATTTCTTTAAAGCTCTTTAGGTTGCACTTAAAAGCTCGATATTTCCAAACAATGAGCTATTTTTTAAATATTTTTCAAGACAATTAAGGTCAATATTAAAAACCAGTTTTGACTATAGTTTCAGCGCTGTATACGTATTTAATATTTTATTTCCTTTATTTAATTGTTTTTTATTTATTTGTATGTTTGATTTTGTACAGTATTTTATTAACAAACTACAAAGTTCAAGACATTATCTCTGTTGTAAATATATAAACATACACATTCACTTACATGCGATTCTAATACATATTTTCCTAAGTAATACAAAATTTTTGAAAAAAAAAATCAATTCGATATTTTATTTAAGGGGGTATTCTACTGTAGAAGCATGAATTTTGCCCGGTTTTTAAAGCGCTGTATAAAGAAAACAAATGATATTTTTACTATCGATTTTTTTATCATTTGTTTATTGATATTTTATTATTCCATAAAAAAAATTATTAAAGAAAAAAAATTAGAATTTACAAAGTTATGAGCAGTCAAAGTGGGAGCTCAAAAAAAAAGAGGGTGTCCTGGCGTGCATGATTCCAACCCTCCTGGTGATCCGAAACATAAAAAAAAGATGGATTCTTAATTATTATAGATGTCGCTATCGTATGAACCTTGGATAAGCCAAAAAAAACTTTTTGTTTGAATGGCGGCAGTTTGAAAAAAAAAATTTTTTTTCATGTTTTTTTTAACAATTCCGAATTTTTTAAAAATACTTAATGAAAAGTTATAGTTTTGGTAGAGGTCCATGCGATAAAGCAATGTATAGAGAAGATCCTCTCCAAATTTGAAGTAAATCGGTTCATTAGAACTCGAGATATCCTTACCGCCAGCTCGAAAAAAGTAGTTCCGAGAAAAACGCGTTCAAAGTTTTGAGACTCGGTCGGACCCGAACCGAGACCACGTCACTAAAGCGGCTATAACTCAGGAAATAATAGTAATTTTGAAAAATCCTTTTAATGACATATTTTTGAATAACTAAACTTTGAAAATATGAAAAAAAAATGTTTCGACTTTTTCAAAATTCTACAGTAGAATACCCCCTTAACATGTTAATCGCCATGTCAGTCATATTTGTCACACGCTAAGAAATCCTACTTGTTTAATTGTTAATATTATAAAAATGGCACATATTTTTTTAAATACGTGAGATTATAATATAATAATAATTTATAGTAACATTTAGTTTTTGGGAACTTGATAGATAGTAACAGTTTTTTTTAATAAGTTATTTTATAAAAGAAATATGAATTTTATGATAATCTTACCCATTGAATATTCGCAAATAGTTTTGCTGGTTGGTTCTTGGAATAAATCTGATGCATGTGTAATAATGATATTGCTCTATGGCTTGCCTTACAATGTATTCCACACTACCTGAAATTAAGTACATATTTATTAAAAACAATTAAACAAAACTAATTAGTACATTATTTAAAAATATCTTAGAAAAATCTTAAATTTAAATATTCTTATAAGTTTAAATTTTAAATATTCAAATAAATTTATGAAGAAAATTTTAAAATAATTCAATAAGTTATATATATTATAATTAATATTATTTCTAAACATTTATATATGGTGGTCAATTTTCAGATAAAATAGAAATTTTACAGTAATGCTATGTTACGGATCTATCTTCGTATGAGTTAGTAGTGACAAGCTGTCAAAGAGTTGTGTATTTGCTGTGCGATCAGGTATTTTACATATAAAATCTAATCTATAAAACTCACTAACGTTAACTAGCAATTTTATTATAAGTGCAAATTTTTGATGACTCCTTGATAACACATACATGGAGTTAGGTTTTATGAATGAGGGGTAATTAAAACATATTTTATCATTTATATGGACGACTTAACTCTGTATAAGGAAAATGAAGCTATAACTAAATTATTTTTTTTCCAACAAATGCATTATTATAGATATAGTATGGGAAATACTCAAGAAAAAAGTCAGATTTCAAATGGATTAAATGAATGAAATCATTCGAAAGCCATTCGATTCGCATTGACAGTAATAATAGGAAATCCGCTTTTGGTAAAGACTGATACGGTTTGAAATGAGAAATTGATTGAATTTAATGACCGTTCGTAAAATCAGTTTAACACTTTTTGTAGGATTTGTGCCGATAATGACTTTATCGGAATAATAGAACCGTAACTTTATTTAAATTTAGAAAATTTAAAAATTGATAATGACGAATAAAGTCTATACTCTATTAAACCAAAAATTTATAAATCCTAATACTGATAAAATATAATTTCCAAATTTAATTATTAAAACTAAGAATTTTGTTTTTAGTTTCAACAGTAATCAGAACAATTTCAAGTAAAAAAAATATGAATTGAGACAATTCTAATAGTGATGTAAATAATAAAAGTTTTAAAAAGTTCTTGAGGTTTATCAATCCATATTTGTTTATTTTCATCGCAAAAGCAATTTTTTTAAAATTATGCTTTTACTTTTTAATATCTTCAAAACAAATTTTAACTACAACACTCAATTTTAATTAGTGGTAAATATTAGTTAATGCAAAAGGGGTGTACAATAATTACAATGATGAATTTTTAAGGATTTGTGGACACCTCCTTCCCTTCTTCTCTTACGCCACTTCACGTGCATTTTCAGTACTTAAAATAGTTAAAATAACAACAAATTTTTGGATTTTTATTAAAATTTTTTGGAAAATGATATCTTACTAAATTTTCCCTTCCTACGTGATATTTTGTGATTTTTTTTTAAACTTCTCCCCACTTTTTAGGCCTCAAGTGTAGCCTCTACTGTATTTTATTATAAATCAAAATTAGTAAAGGCCAAAACTTTTATTTTGAACTATTCAGTGATAGGCCACATTTTGTTTTAAACCAATTTTCAATACAACATCCCAATTTTATTTAGCGGTGAATAATTAGGTAATAACTAGTGGGGTGCATGGCATCGTGCCTTAAGGCAAATTTCTGGAACTACCCATACCGTAATTAAAAATCTTGGTACGGAATCCAAAAAAAATTATACAAAATGTGTACACATTATTAAAATCTATATAAAATATCTATTATCTAATATTTTTGACCGCAAAATGATTTTTTTTAACTTATTTTGATTGGGAGTCCATAACCGCTGGACCTGCTTTCCCAAAAATTTAACCAGTTTTTCATCTTGTCAATGCAAGTAAAATGTTTCTTGAATTATTAACCTCGGACGCTCCGTTCTCGTAAAAACTGATTTACCGTTTTTGGCACCTTTTGTGCCGTATCTTCGAAACGGTTAGACCTGCCTTTGCCAAAAACTAATCAGCATGTCTCCTTATCAATACGAATCGAATGATTTTTGAATTATTCAAATCGGTTGATCGGTGTTCCGGAAATCGTCGACAAAAATTTGTATCTGCACACACACATATATCCATTTTTTCTAAGGTATGTCAAAATGTTCAAAAACCTTTGAAACGTAGAGATATATAAAAATTTTCATTTTCGATTTTTTTGCGATTACTATAACTTACCTTATGGGAAGTTAATAAGAATATTTCAAACTTAGCAAAGAGTTTTTTTAATTGTAAATGATTATTGATGATTTTATCTGGAAAAGAATTTCAAATACAACGCTCTACTTTTAATTAGTGGTAACTGGTGATATTAGTCAATCCTAAAAATAAATGAAAATTATTGAAGGCCGAAATCATCATTATCTGAGTTGTTTAATGATACGCCAACATTTCGTTTTGATTCTGTATTTTATGTTTGTTTTTATTGTGATGAACCTCTTCTGATAAGTAATCCTCTTGGGAATGGAAATGTAGATACGGCAAAGTATTAAACACGTTTCGTCAGTAATGGAATGAGGATTACATGAAATTACTGTTTACTAAATCACTACATCAAGTGCTCAATCTGTAGGGATCAGGATCAGGCGAGAAGGGATCGAGCCCTGGCTCGGCAGCAATTAAAGAATAAATCTGAGTGCTAAGGGACTGTGTTTAAAGAATTTACATCGAAATGAAAATAGTAAGAATTGAACCTATTAAATTTATAATGATAAGGGCTTCATTTCCAATGCACCGGATAACTGTGTTGGCGGTCATTTGCAGATCATCAGCCATCACCAGCGAGCACCTAAGGTAGGGCGGGGCACAAAGGTCTAATTTAATTTTCATAGCAATTATATTCTGAACAAAAATCACATATCAAACAAACAACTATCTTTATATGTTCAACAAACTCCTTGCTGATTCATCATTGCAGAAATGTGTTTCTTTCGCTGTTTTCCAAAAATTTGTGATTTTTTTTTATCCTATAGGTGGGATAAATTGGAACGGGCAGGGGCCAAACAATTGCATATAATATTTACTTGTGATTTAAGCTATGTATGGCATGATATTTAACGTTATCTATAGAGATGATTATATTACATATTATATATATATATTAAATATTAGATGAATATTTATTTTTAATAGAAAAATATTTTATACTTACGTAATGATGGATCTATCATAAATGGAATTACACCATTTGGCCATAGAGCTGCCCTATTTAATATAGCAGATTTGCCCTAGAATAATCAAAGTACAGAAATATTTATACACCTATTACGGTCATGAACTAAAAACATAATTAAATGTATATTTTCTGTAATATTTTTAATGAAACAATTGATAAAAATGGTTAACGTATAGATGCAATAAACAGCTTTATTATTAATCACCATTAATACCATTTTCTTCGTGCTTTGATCAATCATTGAATTTAATAAACATTGGAACATATGGAAGTACTAGTGCAATTTAGATTTTATTCTTAATTGATCATACAGGAGATATATTAATTTTAAATTTGCTTTTTGAAAAATTGCAATTTTATATAATAGAATTTGTTTAAATGAGGCATGAGTAAAATCTTTTGCCAAAGGCGGAAGAACGAATTAGCTGATATAAATGTTTCAAAACCTTCAAAAGTTGATAAAAACATGCATAAAATAAAATATAAGTAGTCAAATATGATAATTTGATCATTTTATAAATATAGTGAAAAACAAAACATTTTCCTTGTTTTCCTCAAAATGTATAAGAGCCTAAAAGAGTCTCAACTACACATACTTTAATGCTAAAGTCAAATTAAGGAGTAATTTTTCTTCATAAATGAACATAGATGAAATAAAACTCTAATTTTTTAAGTTGACTAGTTTCTACTTGACATGATTATGACTTAACATAACTATGACCTAAACTCGCATAATTACTATATTTAACCTTATTTTTAAAATTTGTTGAAATAAAAAATTAATATAATTTGAAGATAAAAGACAAATAGTTAATTTAGTGAATTTGTTTTTTTACATTTTACCTCATTTTGATCGGTACTTAGAAACGGTTTTCATTTTTAGCGTCGTTTTTTAAACTTTTCAAGATTGTCAGATGATAAATTATTTCTTACAATCAGTAAATAAAATAATATATCAAGAATAACATTCTTCAGTTTAATAAAATCTAACAATTTTATAGACGTCAATTCTCAATTCGTTTTCGAGTGCACCGCAAAAAACATTCGATTTCTCCATATGGGTCGTAGTGGTGATTAATTGTTGGCAAATACAGGTCCAACCGTTTCCGATATATAAAATACAAATAATGAAAGTTACACTATTTATAATTATCTATTTGAAAGTATTCGTAAGGAAGTTCCAGAGATTTGCCTTAAGACACGATGCCATGCACTAGTTAACTTTCCGTAGTGTAAGTTGTAGTATTAATGGGCAGAAAATCGAGAATGAAAGTTTTTTCATATCTTCACGTTTTAGAAGTTTTTGAACATTTTGAGAGAGAAAGTCAGAGAAAATGATAGGGAGATGTGCTGATTAGTTTTTGGCGAAGACAGGACCCGCCGTTACGTAGATACGGAGCAGAGTGCATAAAATAGAGATTGAGCTTTTGAGAGAACGGAGTATTCGATTTAAATGATCCAAAAAACAATTTATAATGATTGGGAGAAGAGGTTATTAGTTTTTGGCAAAGACAGGTCCAGCCATTTTGAAGATACAGAGTTAATTGTATGAAAAATGGCAGTTTTTGAAAGAATTAAGCGTCTGATTCGAATGATTGATAAAACTTCCTGTTGCTGATTGCGCTGACGAAACAATTTCTTTTGGAAAAAAATCATTTTAATTTTTTTTTTCAAACATTTTTTATGCTTATCGAAAATAATTCAGATTTTAATTTCAATTTTGGTTAAAGTTCTAAAACCCACTTATATATACTTTAAATAAATAATTTTAACTTTGCAATTCAGTTCATTAAATTCGTATAAATATTAGACAATGTTGCAGTATTTATAATAATCTATTTGAAATCATTTAATATTCCTCGAATATTTCGTTACGATGCGAGAAGTTTTATCAATTTGCCTTAAGACACGCAGCCATACACCACTAGTTTCTCTTTCTGATCAGAAATTAATAGTGACTTTTAAAAACTTAATTATTTGAACAAAAAATATGATAGGACTAATTCAACCAGAAGCTCTTGCAAAAAGTGAGGTATTTAATTACACATAATACATTTTATTTTATTAAATACTCACTCATTTATCATATTAACATATGTATTCCATATAACCATTGGTATTAATTGCAAATTAAGTAAATATTTGAATAACGATATTGTTATGCAATAAAATCAATAGATTTTGACGCAAAAGATACGTGTTATCACGAATATCGAACGGGCTTTGTATAATTTAATGGATGAAATGTGTAGCTCGTAAAGGTTGGAAAACAAGGCATGGCTATTAGTTATCATTCATCAAAAATTTCATGATTAAAGCAGTAAAATTTATTGCACGAACAGTAAATGTAAATAGGGAATCATAATTGGTAATGTAATAGCTTTTATTGTTCCCTAATAAATAAATGAACAAAAATGAGTGTGAATAATGATCGAAAAATTATATGACTACTACATACAGTTCCTGCTTGAATATGGCTTAAAAATGGAAGTGCTAATAATATTCATAATTAACCCTTTCCACTCGCAAAAATCGAGATTTTTTGCCGCCGGAGCGGTTAACATAAACTATTTTGCAATACCATTTTATGGGACCCCCCATTAAAAAAATGTTCGCAAGTCATCAAAAGTTGGCGCATTTACTTATCATGATTGTGAAATGGTGAAATACTTGATAATTTTGTCATGTTAGTCAATTGTTAATTTAGTAATGCTTGGCATCGTGCCTTAAGACAAATTGCTGGAACTTTCAGTAACAGAATTAAATATTCAAGGAAAAAAATCAATATTCAACAAATATTGATCAAAGATAATAATAATAATTGTTTTAAATAATTTCAAATAGATAATTACAATATATTTTATAATTCATATATTATACAATTACGATCCTGTTAAAAATGTTTACATTAACGAGATGCTGAATGACTTCATCTGAGGGTATATTTCTTACAATAATGCATATGGGATAAATATTTTAAACTAAATTGCAAATTCAAAATTTATATTTGAAGTATAAAACCTTGTATATTTTTGACAATTTAAAAAAAAAATATTCTGAAAATTTTGAAAAAAAAAAATTATTCTGAAAATTTTGAAATTTGTTTGAACCATATAATTAATACTTTAAAAATTAAAAATTAAAAATCTTGGGACGCAACCCAACACATTTTAACAAAATTAGTACTCATTTTAAAAGCACTATAAAATATCTGATAAATTGATGTGCATATGTCTAATGATCATTTTAATGGGTAATTGTGTTATTATTTTTTACAGCGGTTCTAGAAGTATTACTCGTAGTTGAAGTTCATAGTTTTCTAAAAGCGAGAGATAATTTAATTTATGGTTGAATTTAATTGTTTCACACTTTCTATAATTGCAAATATATATTTATTATTATATTTTTGTGCACATAATAATTCAGGATAGTAACAAAATAAATGACTTACATTATATATCATATCGCCTTCTGCTTTATCATTTTGGTAAAGAGCATTTCTTGCTAAAATTTCTTCCGTATCATTTAACTTTTTAGTACAAAAGGTTCCATCGTAATTGCAAATGGTCTCTTGAATAGGTGCTGATAAAACATTTTCAGATGATATACTAATAATAAATAATATTGACAAAAACAGCATCATCTTCAAAAGTTCACTGAAAGTTCTACTAAAAACTAAAATAATTTTTGTGACGTTTATAATGAAATACTAAAAACGTATGGATAAAAAAGCTACAATTCAACATTTTATATGTATAAAATCATTGCCATATTTGAGCTCATTGGGCAATTAGTAAATAATTCGGTTTCATATTGTTTATAATATACTTAAGATTTTTCGCTATTTCCTAATATTTAATAAATTGTTCAAACGTACTTTATTCTAAACAAGAATAATCATTTAGTTGAGAAAGGTTAGTACAGAAAATGAGTCAAGGTTGAGATAAGGGCCAAATGAAAATTTGAACATGGTTTAAGTTATCACCTTAACATACTTACGTGCTCCATGATCTATTATGTTTTGAGTTATGAATATGGTCAATTTATTTTAATGGCACTTAATAAAAAAGTTTTTAATTTAGTAATAATCTTTGTTTTTAACTTCCCGAAGAATTTTATGTTTTCATAAAAAAAAATCCGATTCGCTAATTTTATGTTTTCTCGCTGTTTCATGCCATTCTGAATCAAATGAGACCAAATTTGGAAAAAGTATGTGTGTGTGTGAACAGATTTTTGCCGTGAATCGGCGATTTCTCAAAAACGGCTGGACCGATTTCAAAAATTTAAAAGCCATTCGATGTATCTTGATGAGGACTAGCGTTTCTGAGTTTTGTGCGGCGATCGACCGAGCCGTTTCTTTATAAATTGCAGAAAAGTGAAAAAAAAATCGTCTGCGTTTTAGCCGCAATTCTGAATCGATTTTGAAAATTCAAGAACGTTCGAAAGATATTGGTTGGAATCGTGCTGATTAGTTTTTGGTAAAGATCGTCCGGGCTGTTTTCTTGTAATAAAGTTTTTAAAAAAAAAATTCGACGTTTTTTATGATTTTTTTGATGGCAGATACCACAGTCTTGTAGATCAATATTACGGCTCTACGACAAGTCGTTAATTTTAAAAATTATTCAAAATTTGCAAAAATTGGTATCTTTTTTTTGGCATTTGTCAAAAAACTAGACCTTTCATCGACGTTTTCTCAAAAACGCCTGGACCAATTTCAGAAATTTAAAAGCCATTCGATGTATTTCGATGAGGACTATCGTTTGTCCTATGTATTTCGATGAGAACTATCGTTTTGTGCGACGATCTGCCAAGCCGTTTCTTTGTAATTTGAAAAAAAGTGTTAAACTTTTCGTCCCCATTCAAGCTCATACTACCGAATCGATTTTAAAAAATCAAACTGTTCGAAAGATATTAGTTGGGGGTAAAAATCTACCGAGCCAATTTTAATGGAACTTTTTTGGCGATATATATTATGGTCTTATAGAACTTACTGATATATTACGGCCTTACGACAAGTAGTTTAATTTTAAAATTTATTAAAGTTGAGAAAATGAGTAGATTTTGACGTTTCTTAAAATTAAAATTAGATGATTTAGTAACTAGTAAAATTTAGTTAGTATAACGATAGAGTACTTGGTCTTGAACATAGTAAACCATTGAAGTCCTACGGAAACTGATTCAATTATGAAAATTGATTTTTGAAAATTGCTTTTAGAAAATACACGAGTTAACGTGTTCGTTCGTTCGTTTTTTATGATATGTAATAAATCCACTCGGAATACTTTTAATCACTCATAAATTAATTTATTTTTATTGATTATGTCAATTTTTTACACCTAAGATCGGGAAGTTCATGTAACTTGTCTCAAAGCAAAATACCAATACAAACTAGTTTGTAGTTTTTGTATTCATTCAATGATTTATGTGGTTTATTTAGCATTTTATTTCTTTTTTATGATATCAATTATTTTGAGATTTTTATTATACATTTTTACTAACTTTTTCCACAATATGTTTTATTTACAATATCATATTTTTGTTGATTATTTTATATAAAATTATTATTTTAAACATAAACGTAACCGAAACCGAAACCGAAAACGTAAAGAAAAGTCTGTAAAAATTTGCTAATATTGTTACAAAGACATTAATATTATAGATTCGATTGAATTATTAATTTTAATTAATATTAAATATTAAATTGCAAAATTTAATCATACAGTATTAAAATTCCATTATATTCAAAATGATGCATAATGTTATGTGTCGACTATCACATGAAGAAATACTATCTTCATTTTCTTATGTAGATAAAAACGATGCATTAGGAGATAAAATATCCAATTTCAGTTTTCCCGGTACGTGTCGCCTCATTTTCTATCTTATTTTTCTCATATGTACTTCCAATAATTGAAATACATATGCGAGAAATCATTCTTATAGATGAAATCTATGCTACGGCACACGTAGACCAAATCTACTCTACGTCGTAGACAGTAAAGAATTGATGAGGTGCGCAAAAGCTGTAAGGTGATATATCAGATGTATATGTAAAAGACAGAGATCGGAAACATTTTAAATATATTACAAAATTTTGGAAAATGAATCTTAAATCAAACATCAAATCTTAAGTGAAACTGGAAAGTATACATAAATTTATATATCATAATGAAACCCAAATATACTTTTTAAATTATTTTATTCTTATTCTTCATTATTAAACTTCCTGAAGGAGATGTTTTTCATAAAAAAAATCCAATTTGCTAATTTTATTTTTTCTCGACGTTTCAAATAATTCTGAATCGAATGAGACCAAATTTGGAAAAAGTATTTGTGTGAACAGATTTTGGACCTTTTGTCGATATTTTTTTTAAAAACGGCTGGGCCGAATTAAAAAATTTAAAAGCCATTCGATGTAACTCGATAAGCGTTTGTCAGTTTTCAACTTGACCCTAATCCTTCCTTTTCTATCTGATTGCGTGACTATTCAATTTCAAGTGGTTTTCAAGTGGTTAGAGTATGCGGACACCAACGATCGTTGGTGTGGCAGAAGACAGTATATCGAGCGACTTGTAATGGATAACACAAAATGCTAATTTTGATTTCCATATTTTAAATTTTAAATTATAACACACTGATGATGAGACAAACCTAGTATCGAAACGTTTGTAAAAATTATTATTTAATAAATTAGTGCGAAAAAGAGTGTTGTTTGTTCATATTTTCAAATTAATATATATATATATATATATATATATATATATTAAAAAATCGACAAAAGTATGATGCAAGTTTAAATGAAAATGATCTTAATCAGGATCCATAATTTGATACAAATGCATTTCTAGTTTTTCAGCAGCTCTATATTATAATATTTGTTTTTTTTTTGACATAATAAAGAAGAATCCTTGCTGAACAATAAAAGCCCCAAAATTTTACTAAACCTATTAACTTCTATCATATGCATTTCATTACATCTTCAACAAAATGATTCAATATTGAAAATAAATTAAAATACCAAATATGAAAATATTATCTGGAAACAACTGCTCCTTCAATATGTAATATATAATCAATTGCATCACTGGTTAATGCAATTATTTAATTTTACGTTGAAAACTTGTTAATTTGGATATCAAAGGAATTATAAATTTTGATTATAATTTAATAATGATATTGTGTGTGCTTCCAATGGAAGCACACCACATTTAAATTAAAATATAATTATTTATAATTATATTTGTTGTAATCGATCATTTTATTTTCATATGTTATATTTATCAGTGTCTTTATATTAGCTCTTTGTACCTTAATATAAAGTGTTAAAAATAGATGATGTATTTTTATTTTTGTCAATTTTAATTTTCTGAATAGGTGTTCAAATTTGCTTCTCATTAGTGCATAAAAGTTTTTCATGTGTAAAATGTAGAGAACTAATTTATAGTTTTGTTAAACATGTGAATTTGAGTTTGTTAATTGAGTCGCATATAAATGCAAAGTCAACAGAGCTATTAATTTGATCTATTATAATCAACTTATAACGAATAACTCTATTCAGAGTTTAAAATCAATATGTGCTTTAACTTTCTTTGCTTAAGTTTTGCTTTACATTTGAAATACGTAACCTAACATACATAAAAGTGGTATATAATTATATATATATATATATATATATATATATATATATATATATATATATATACCTTAGCTATATCTTATTTTACCTCATTTAAAAACTTATATCTGGTTTCTATATATACATACAACCCATTTTTTTTACTTTTTTATCGACAACCCCCATTTTAATGCGGAGTTGACAAAATATATACTTCAATTCTCTATTTCATAATAGTAATTTCAGTAATTAAATAATTTTTCATCACGCTTAGTGAGTGTTTTGTTTACTGAATTTTAATTGACTTTTTTCTGAGCATATGATAAAGCATTTATTTTACCTAAACAATTTATTTTATCAAGGGTTGATCGCCCTTTTCATTGCACAAATATTTCCCGATTCGCACAATCAGTACACAGTTTATAAATAATTTGCATAATAGCCCCGAATACGCATTCAAGGTTACTATAATTCATAATGGGCTGTAACTTGGCAAAATTGTTTAAAAAACAATTATAAAAAAAATCACTAGTTCTCATCAATCCGATGCAAGATAAAAAAAATGGCACACGGTGAAAGGTCAAGGAAATGACCCTTTTGCGATTTTTAGCCAAATGGTCAATTTTATCGCAAAATTACCTGACTGTGGGAATAATAATTTTCAAATGTTTCTACATCTGTTTCCTGTTGTTTTTCTTGATCTTTTCTTATTCTCTTTCTTCTTTTTTTCTTCTTCTTCTTCACTTGAGTATAAGCTTTTCCTGGTTTAAAAAATTAATAATTTAAATTTAAAACGGCGTCTCTGAGCAAAAAAGTATTGATGCATTTTATGATCAATATGATAATTTTATGCTCTACAATATTGTCTCCGGTAATTTTGCGATAAAACTAAAAATTTAGCTAAAAATTGCAAGATGGTATCTTTTTTATCTCTGACCTTGTGCCATTTTTTAGCTCGCATCGCATCGAGGAAGACTTTTGAGAATTTTTTTATAATTGTGTTTTTAACAATTTTGCCAAGTTACAGCCCATTATGAATTATAGTAACATTCACCCTAATTTTAGGTTTAAATTGACAGGGCTATAAAGAGTAATTTTTGTAAAAAAATAGAGATTGAATATTAAAATTTCAAGATACAACAGTTTTTGATAGAAAAATTTCTATTTTTTTCAATCCGATGAAGTATAATAAATCTTAGATCTCGAATTATTTATAACGCTGTAACATTAAATGAATGACATTTTTGAACTCAACTGAAAATAAAGTGACTCTTTATACCATTAAAACTAATTTTATGAAAAATTCCTTAATTCATTTTCCTTAACTTCAAATCAAACCTTGATGTTCATTGCTGGCCAATAACTAATAATCAATATTTGTATGTGATTATAGATCATAATACAACTACAATTAACGCAAAAGAAATATTTAATTTTATTTGAAAATGGCATTTACTCTATTGTTTTCATAATATTTGCTAAAAACAAAAAATATAATCTGGCTTGAAGGACTATATTCTTAAAACTTGCGATAAACCAGAACCAAATATAATTCTGGTCAGTAAAAATTATATTTATATTTTTTATTCAATATTATAAAATTTCAAACTTCTTTTGTTTCCATAGACAATACTTTGAATGTAAACTTTTGATCCGGAAAAATGAAACTATTCTTAGATTAAAAACATTAGATCCTAAACTAAAAATATTTGTTTTTGTTCAGGATAGAAGATCAAAAAGTAAATTTATATTTATATAAATATTGAATTTATGGCTTACAATATTTCAAAAACTGCTTGAGTTTAATCAAACCTTTATAAAACTGCTTGGTCATTTGAATAAATCAGTTTACTAACGTTACGAAATATAGCATAAAACCATAATCCGTACATGAATAGAATTTGAAAATCTTTGTATCACGTTCGGTTTCTGAGTGTTATAAGCCTAAACCGTGGCAGAAATCCAGGCTGAATTTAATAAACCAAACCATACCGAACCATATATTATTATGCAAGCCTATTACGTTATACGTTCTCGATTCTCTGACGAGTTATGAATAATTGAAACCCTTCTATATGGTCCGTAATACGAAATTTGTTGTTATCCAAACGCGCTTTGCTCATATGAAACATGTTGTTTTAGTAACCGTCATATATTTTAGTGCGTATTAAAACAATATTTGGCTGAGGTCGTGCTCTGATTATTATGTAAAAGTGGGTTACAGTGGGTTGCTAACAATTCAAACAGAATGCTTTCGCCGTTTGGCGTTCGACGTGTGCGGCGGTTTAAGCCCCATATAGAAGTACGCCTAAAATTTAACAGACCTTGAGAATAACTCGTGGTGTATGGTATTCTTCCTTAAAAAATATTTCTGCAAATTCTTGTTTTTAAAGAAAATGTTTCATTTTTGACACAATCTTTGCCAACTTTTATTATTTTGATGTTTCTTTAATTGACGGATTTTCATAAATTTCGTGATTTTGGATATGGATTCAAATAATATCAAGCAAATATTTTGCTTTATTAAATTCGATGTCCTTTAGTAATTAACTTCCCGAAGGAGAAAATTATGTTTTTGTCAAAAAATCCGATTTGCTAATTTTGTCTTCTCGACGTTTCAAGTCATTCTGAATCGAATGAGACCTAATTTTGCCAAATTATGTGTGTTAACCAATTTTTGACCTTTCGTCGAAATTTTCTCAAAACCGCTAAATAATAAACTCCATTAGTTTGTCTATATTTTGTCAATACAATCAATTTTAATGTTATTTTTGTTTTTTTGACGTTTCAAGTCATTCTGAACGACGTGAGACCAAATTTGGAAAATGTATGTGTGTGTGTGAACCGATTTATGACCTTTCGTTGTCGACGTTTTCTCAAAAACGATCAGCTAAGTCGTTTCTTTGTAAATAGCCAAAAAGTTAAACATTTTTCGTCCACGTTTTAGCCCACAATTCGGAATCGATTACAAAATTTCAAAAACTGATATTGGTTGGGAGAGATACTAATTAGTTTTTGTAAAAATTTGCTGGCACAAGTTCTTGTAATTAAGTGTTGATTTTTTTTATTCAATTAAACTTTTCATTTTGATAGATGTCATAGTCTCCAAGAACATACAAAAATTTTACAGTCTTGAGGCAAGCAATTTAATTTTAAAAATTAATCAAAATTTTGAAAAATATTAGTCAAAATTTGTATAAAAAGTTGCTTTTATGATGTGAAGAGTCAAACATTGTAAATTCATTAAAATTTGGAATATAATTAGGTCTGTGCAATATAAATAATATAATTACAGAGAATAAAAATGTGTTTGAGAAAATTCAATTGGAAATCGCAATGTTTAGATTTAATTGAAAGTAAAAACTTCATTTTCAAATACTCAGTTGAAATTTTTATATAAATATCTAAATCTTAATTTTGGTCGATTTATAAGTCAATTATGGAAGTTCATGCAATATTCCTTAAGGCTGAATGCCACTTTCAACTAGTTTCTTATTCTCACGAAATCCATATTGTGAGCAAGAACTATAAAGTTCTCGAAGGAGATGTTTACATTTTTGGCCAGAAAATCTGATTTGCTGATTTTGTTTTCTCCACATTTAGTCATTTTGAATGAAATATGAACAAATGTCAAGAAAGTGTGTGTGTGTATATATGAGCTTATATTTTTAAATCTTTTGTCCACGTATTCTGATAAACGAGAGCACCGATATCAAAAATTCTTCATTTAGTATATGTCAGAAATATATTTTGAAAAATCTTTGAAGTGCGACAAATTTAATTTTTGATCTCATTGTTAGTAAGAAAGATTCAAAGTAAAGTTAAATCTTACGCAGAGCAGAAAAGTGAATTTGGAAAATTACCTATTGGAAACATGACCATTTTTAATCCGTTAAATTGACCTAAAATCATATTGTTGAAATTTCTATAATATGAAAATTTATCGCGTCTACTATGTTAAAAATCTATATTTGATCATTATATTTGATATATAGATATTTTAGCAAATTTCTATTGTTTCTCAAACTGCTGTACCTGCTTGCTTTTCTTTCACCAATATATGAAAATATTAACTGAACTTCTTTTAAATCTGAATCTTTTAAATTGATCAAGCCATTCCGTATATAGAAACATCTTCAATTCCAAAATGAAGCTAAAGTAAATTAATATTTTATATACAAACAAGATTTTGATAAAATTTTCTAAGCTTTTAAAATGTAAACTAATTTTTTTACCTTAATGATAAAGATTATAATACTTGATTAAACAGTTCAATCTACAAAATTTTCCGCGAGTGTGAATTTAAAAATATACCTGAACCTAACATTTTTATCAATTTAGAATTTAATTAAATTCAAGAAATCGATAGATAAATTAATCAATTACTTTTCCAATTTAAAACGCTTTTTTAATTGTACAATGTATAATTGTACTCTAAAGAACATTTCGTATAATGGAACGATTTAATGAAATCATTGTTTTTTTTTTAAATTAGTTTTCTATGGTATTAAAACTGTTCGAAATGTATTGATAATTGAATTCACGATGATATTGCTACAGCATATTTCCTTATTGTAGGAAAATTCAGATCCATGCTTTTTATTATCGATTTTTAAGAAAGATTTTTTATTACTCTTTTTTAATCATTCATAATTATCATACATTTTTTAAATCTCCCGGGCTTTCGTATTGTTACTTTTTTATTGAAATAAATTATATCTTATTCGAATAGCAATTTTAAACAGATT
>NW_020538657.1:0-11763 GCF_003426905.1 Ctenocephalides felis
TTAGTTCATGCCGTTCATAGTATAATGTGTTTTTGTGATCTAGAATTCTATTTTGAATGCAGAATCAGAACTCCAGCAGTAAACGTCAGTTTAATCAATTGTAAATGACTAATGTGAATATTATGACAATCTTTAGATTGTTTAATAAATTAATATTTGAAAGCGTGACTAAAATATAGAATAGGTCTCGACGATTGAGATGGGAACACTATTTAGTATTTGTTTCGGAGAAATGATATTTGAAGATTTCTGTTGTATGACTGTTTCTGTTTTTTTAAGTTTAAGATTGTGAAAAATTGTCTATGACATCTTTAGATTACAGTATATCATCGCATATGGTACTCTTGCTTTAAAATCCTATCATTATAGTAAAAAGATTTGTTTGTACTTCGTCTTATACGTTTCTAAGAAAGGAAAAAGATATAAAATGGAATAAATCAAATAAACAGTTCTTTATAGGGGTATTTAGCCTAGAAATGTTAAATAAATGTGCACAATAAAGTTATTAACAACTTAAATTATTTTTGCATATATAGCTGTTTGACCATAATAATCCTCCTCCGTTTCCTTCCATTGGAGAACTCTATTAACGCGTTTTTTCGAAACTGTCTTTTTCGATACGACACCCTACGACTGATTTATAGTTATCAATCTAAAAAATTACAGGAATTCATGTTCTTGTACATTAAGATAAGCAGTAATAAATGTAGAGCATAAAGAAAGTCTCGACTGCTGATAGCACGAACCAGAATTATATTAAAGTAAATTCATATTAGTATATAGCAATCGTCGACTACTTAGAAAATTTTCAATAGTGGAAAATGATTCGATATCATATAAAATGTCCGAAAAAAATACAGATATCGAACTCTCGTATATACAACAAACCATAAAAGCATAAAAAATATTAATGAACTTGATGGGAGATGTAACCTTCTTATGCAAGTTCCATTTTTTGTCATAAATTTTGTAATTATTCATATCAGTAGGGAGAAGTCCCGTAACGGCGGACGGCACCAAGCACCGGACACTATGTAACACGTATTATTTAAGCGAGTATAAATCTTTTAATTTCAAAATACATGTGAAAGAGAAACTGGGACTGCACACAGGTACAGGATCACGCGTCAAGCCTCGTCTGTGACGCACACGGCCACGGCGAGCGCAACCCTTTTCTGTTTTAGGCGCAAAATCACGGCGTCACCTAATTATCAATGGAAGTAATTCTAGCATATTTATGCATTTTCAGTTGAGTGGTATGCAAAGATAAAAGTTGTACTTGATTGTCATCCGTAATAGGTAGAATAACCAATTTTAGTAGGAGCCATTAAATGAACGAAAATGTCTGTCCCTTAGCACTGAACAGTAAACATATTGATATTTTTTGTGAAAACTTACGTAATTCATTCCAATTATTTAATTTTGTTTTGTATGAGTGCTAACTGTCACTACCCTTTTTCGTATTTTCTAGCAAAGAATTCTTATCTTAATGTACAAGAACATTAATTCCTGTAATTTTTTTAGATTGGTAACTATAAATTAACGCCTAAGGCTCAACCCTGGTCTAATAAAATTAGATATACTTTATATAGGATAACAATAATAGACCCTAATACCTTTAATTGCACTATTTCGAAGACCCAAATCTCTTATATTGTAATGCATCCTGTCTATAAACAGTTCCTTGAACTCCTCAACCCAACTAAATTAGAGGTCAATATTTGATTGGTTAGGAATCGTATCAATCAGAAAATTTATATAAAATTATTAGAACTTCGTAAATTAGGATCAACTGAAACTTCAATTAAGAAAGACCAGTAATATCTGAAACTTTATCTAACTGTAAGTAACAAGTATTAACTCAACATTCAAACAAGTAACATAAATATATCAATCTTCAACACTGTATTATTTTATCTATATTTAGATGTATATAAATATATAACAACTTTTTAATAGTCTGATATAGCCACTGACTAATTATATCTGGTTCTTTGGCATTATTGGCAAAAAGTGTAATATTTTGAGTTTGGCAGCATCTTGGTGGATCACGAACTCTTTCTACAATTCACGTTATGAACTAATCGGTTCAAAACAAAGTTGGTTCAAATGAGCCGGATCTAATCAATTCATAACAACCGGTAAATATCTATATGTTTGATTTTAATGTAACAAAATGACATTAGCTCTCGGTTCCTGCAATATTTACGCGTTATTTTACATTCACCATAACTGCCATTAATAAGTATGTGGTTGAAACTCAACTGACAGTATTGAACATATTTACAACATATTGATCATAAAATAATATTTATTAACAAAACATAAATGACAAACATCCGTGTCACAATTTAGCATATATATGCGCAATAAACAAGTAACATATCATTTGAACAGTTAGCATATTAACTGTCGTAGCGTACGGTCATACGGCGTATCATCTTACAATACGACAATCATTTTAAAACACACAGATTTCATAATGTAATTATAGAAAGTGTACGTCTCGTGTTTAGTTTAAGCAAGGTTCATTGACACTATTTCGATTACTTATAAATACGTACCTACCTATCAATAGACGAAGAGCTCGCGGACTTTTCAGGGTACCTTGGGGCAGGTCGAAAACAGAAATTACCATTGGAAAATATCTCAGATTGAAAAAATAAGTTGACGATTCTATGTTACGTTAGATTATCGTATATATATGCATATTTTTGTTTATAATCGTTTGAATATATCTATATGAATTTGCACGTTTTTTTTTATCCGATCAATAATTACCAACAGATAGTATAACTCAATTCCTATTAAAATTTAATCAGATATGTTATATATAGAGATTGCGATGATGGATAATGTTTATAGTAGCACTGCTCTCTAAATAAAATAAATTATAACATGGCTAGTTGATAAATAGATATAGCGAATTGAAGTGAAATGATTTACACGCACTATATTATGTTTGCGTATTATAAAATTTGTTGAGCTTTTGTGTGAGCAGGTATTATTTGAATAAAGTTATAGAGCACATTTTGTAAGGGTAAAATCATACAAAAAATCAGAGTAATTATTATTTTTTTATAAATTGTAGAGCGGATTTAAGCATAAAAAATTATTATGTATAACATTCAAAACAAATATATGGACAGTTTGTTCGAAGTTTACAAAATATTAAAAAACTCTTTAATTCATATTTTTAAATTTAAATTTATATTCGTCACTGAAACATATTACATACTATATATATACAATAATTAACAATTTGTTGAATGAGATTTAAAAAAATATTGTATTAATTATACGTTTCGACACTTGGTATGTATCATCATTCAGTAAATCGAACCAGGACAAAAACACTAAGTTATATAATTATACGTTTCGACACTTAGTGTGTATCATCATCAGTAAATCGAACTAGGGCAAAAACACTAAGTTATATAATTATACGTTTCGACACTTGGTGTGTATCATCATTCAGTAAATCTAACCAGGATTAAAACACTAATTAACTTAATGATAGTAACTATAAAAAACTATGTTTTTAATCATGTTAACAAAAAATAGCGCATAACTGAATCGATTGGTAATTATTTCATATATATACGGTGTCCCAGAACCCAACGTCAAGTCGAATCGAGGTGATAGTACTAATTTTCACAATTATGAAAAATATTAGAAAAACAAAATCCAGGTAGTGTGAAAATTATGAGCTTGTAAGTGCAACCAAGAGCTTTGATGTAAATAAAAAATGTGATCATTTTTCGGCTATTGTGACTGACTTTGTTGCTTTAAACTTTCGGTCCATGACCGTAAATATTATATTTAGAACCACATTCAGAAATAACAACTCATTTGTGGAAAGATTTCTACAATAAAGACTATTTATTAAACTGTGAATTTAAAATTTTCAAAATTGGTCGTATTTGACATTTACTCTTTAAAGAAATAAACTGAAGAGAGTTGACAAATTTTATCAAAATTTTATGCATTTAATCAAGATTGGTGTTAATATACTTGATAGTTTCATAATAAAAAATTTATGCGTGACATGAGTGAAACTCAACTTCAAAGCCAGGAAAATTTAGTTTAAGAAGTTTTGCTCTATCCTTCCACACCATTAACTAACGACTAATAACTATAATTGAAATGGTAAAAAAAAATTAAAAATTGCTATTTCAAAATTATTATTTAATAAAATCATTCGATTCTTAAGGCGTTTTCGGCGCTCCGACTATTACCGGCCGACAATGCGGCGATAACCGCGAGAGACAATGATAAGCTCTTGTAAAAGGTAAAAGAATTGGAACTTTCTCTATGTTTAACACAATCGTTACGTGACAATTCCAGACTGTGCGTTATTATGAAATGTATTTTCACCTTTGAATTTTGTATCGTAATAATTCGTTTGAACACTTACAATAAAGGCAATATAACGAAAGCGATTTTCTACATCCATTTCAAAATAGAAAATCATAAACATTCAAATGTTTCAATATTAAATACTACTATACCTACATTACCGTGTAGGTAATAAAATTTATAAAGTTAAATAGATGCGAATGAAGAGTAATATATTAAAAGTATTAGAAAAATTCATTTGACGTTATGTATATTATGAGCTTACTTCGTTTACTGTAAAATGTATCTGTTTTTTTATGTCTATGGGATGAGATTAAGGGGAAAATTGTCGGATAAAATAGAAACGTTATGTTGGTCTATAATCGTATAAGTTGGCAGAAATGTCGGATGCCTGTCTTCATATGCAATCAAGCATTTCACCAAAAGTTAAACTTATCTACAAAAGCTATACTATATCTACAAAAACACATATGTCTACAATTTTTCTCACAAGTGCAACTTTCTGTTATCATTTTGATAACACATACGTAAAGTCTAACCAAAAAGTTTGTGTCTTTTGGAGGTTATGTTTTATGTTTGTGACTACCAACTCACATGATTATGAATCTGTAACTGAACATTTGTATTTTACCCGAGAATTGTGTCCTATGATTTGAAGATGCAAAAAACTATTAAACTGTATTTTTAAAAAAGTTTGCCAGAAATGACAATTAGATTTAATCACGTGATTAGAAGAGATGGCAATCTTTGAGTTGTCTAGTTGTTGGCAGTCAACGTGTTAATTAAATGTTAATATTTAATATAAAATGTGTGGATCGTTGAAAGAAATTAAGTTGGCAAGATTAAATTACTAGGTTTAATATAAATTATATTAGACACTTTTATCTTTGTACCTAAGAAATAAATAAACAAACAACAACAGCAGAAAATCGAAAAATTTAAATAAATATTGCTTAATGTTTGTTATTTTATAAATAGATTAATTTCAACTTACCCAGATGCAATATTGACAGTAGGTTCTTCTATTGTATATCATCATTTTAGGTATTAACATCGGTTGATGAAAACACAGTTATCTGTAGAAAAATAAAATTCAATTTTAGTTGTAGTAAAAATATCGAAGAAATTTGAATGCAATATTTGCATTCAGATTCTCAGACTTATTCTACATTCCTAAATCTAAGAATGAACTTTTGATTAGTCTACTTCTAGATAAACTGTATGGCCTTCGAACAAATTTCTTATATAACAAAGGTGTTTGTAAAATACGAATAATTTAAAAAGCACTTATAAATTTACAGTATATATTTATAATCTATTTGAAATTATTCAAAGTAATTATTGATTATTTTCATTTCTTGAATACAGCACGGAAAGTTTCAGCAATTTGCCTTAAGGCACGATGCCATGTGCCCCTCTCTAGTCTTTTTATACAATGCAAAACTGATCTTCACATGACTTTGGACCCATAATTTTCGTTCACGTTCTTGGCGGGACTCTGAGGGCAGCATTTGATGATAATAATACTCTAAAACTCCACACTCTTAAAATTTTAAACGGTTTAGTGTGAAAAAAAATGAAAGGTTGTTTATAAATAAAAAACTTCAACTGTATATCATTTATATATCACGAAAATAATTGAAAACAAAGCGATAATTATCATGTTTTCTCTGGAAGGGCACAGCTTTTCTAATTTATTGTAATAAAAACTCAAATTGGATGGAATGGGTCATTTTTCGTGCCGGCTAAGCAAAATAGTAGTATTTAGAAAGCTATTATTTGTGCGCTTTTAGATGCTTCCAAATATCCTTTAACACCTTCGTATTAAATGAACGATTTTATGATTGAGTCTAATTTAGGATCTTTTACATGCGAACCGAGCAAGTCAACAATGTAACGCGGCGGTAGGAAGGAAGAGTTCATATTTCTGGCGTATCGGAATCAGAGTGATTGGTATGTGAGGCCGTTTTCAGCGAGTCGAAACTGCCTTTAATTATAAATAGTTTTATTACGTGTTAAAATAAAGTCTAAACTATTTTCACCTGAATATAATGAGGACGACACTCGATGCTCGGGTACACCATAATGTGCCGAAATACGATTGACGTATAACCAGCGCCCAAGGAAATATCGGAAATAACTTTTATTTATTGATGTTTGCGAATAGCTAGGAGTATGAATTGAACAGTTTGGATCTATAATATAAAAATCATTCAGCACATAATTTCGAAATGTTTCTATTGAATGAACTTCGGCATTAAGGTGCAACCTTTAATTTTGTTAATATCGATAGATGTGGAACAATTTGCAAATCTGTCCGCCATTTCCAACTAGCTCAAACAGGATAAAAGTAACCACTTAACGATTGTTAAGATATTGTGCGAATGAAAATTTCATTTTTAATGAATGCAGTTTTACACAAAATAGATCTAGAAGTTAGTTTACAAGTTTTACACTTTATTAAAGAGATAAAAAAAATCCTCAGGGCTTGAAGGCCCGCGAGCCCGATATCTCAAAAAAAAAGTAAAAATGGGAATTTTTTTTATCAACAATATTCGAAAGTAGAGTGCAAAAGATGTGTATAACCTGCTATAATCTTAATTCTTTCCACGTTGCTATCAGGAGATAAACGCCAATGTTTGAAAATCCATACCAAAAGTATTTTGTTGCGTTGCTAGATTTTTGGTCATGAGCACAGTTTATTACGAAACCTAATACGAATACGAATACGAAACCTAATAAGTATTTCTGACAAAATACCAGATCATGATACTATCAGATCCGATACTACGGCGAGTGCAACAAAGACTTTGGGGTGGCCGTACTCTCAAACAATTAATTTTACAAAAAAAAAACGGTTTTCGAAAGAATGGTAGGAAAGTTTATCTATTAATTCGTACATAGCTACTTTTATCGTAGAAAGAGCCAAAAAGGAGATATTTAAAAAAAGCTGTTTTTGACGCCATTTTTCCAATATGGCGGCTACTTGTCGCAAAAATTTGAGGTGTCAAAGTTGAAATTCGTAAAGAGCACCTCGAAATCTATAAGGTTATTAATTTTTTGAATTCCACGAGTACTGTACCAGCAAAACGACCAAATGACTAGTCTATATGTACTAAATTTTTATTTTTCTTTCATATCAATAGAAATACAGACAATTTGAGATAAATATCCAGCAAACATCTTTTATAGACTATATTACTATTATAATACTATGTGGTACTACAAATAAATTTACTAATATCGTTTTAACATTAATTCTACAATTGTATTGGAAATATTCTTTTCAAAATAATTATATGAAATAAATATCTGTTAATTAATATATAACAAGTCATACCTAAAAGTGGGCAAGTTAGTCAGGTGGCAAAAATACAATACATTTTATTGATTTAGTTAGATCGTAGTTAACCACTTTGTGAATAAGTACTATACTAAGTTACAGAATAAAAAGAAAAGAGCAATTCTTTTCTTACTTTAGTGTAAAACCCGCTTGAATCGAGTTTCGTAATAAACAATTCGTTTTTTACTCGATTCTAAAAAATATAAGTAACTGACACTCGTTAATGTTGTCTAGACTTATATGATGACGTTTATTTGTAATTAGAGCAGTGTTTTTTAGAAGCTGTTATACTATTTTTACTGAAGTAATTATTTTCATCTATACCTAAAGGCAAAATGCTGCCCACACCTTGTTGTGTTAATATTGTCTAGATTTAATAAATAATAAGGTAACCAATACTTCGTCGAATTATGGAGTAATAAATATTAATGAATCGATTTGAGTATCGATAATTTTCGAATATTGTGCCATCCCTAGCCACGTGATGGCCACGCAACGTTATGTTCGGCTTATGTGTGTCAATTATACATATATACAATACAATATTTTGTTCATCATGGAGTTTTAGTGCTCAACGGAATTATTTCGAGCGGCAGTGAAATGTAAACAGAGTTTATACAGCGCCGTAAAAAGTGGCCACTTACATAATCAATCTATTTGAATAGAGGCACTGAAACGTGCAATCTCGCGATTGCCTCTTTTTTGTTTAAAATTTATTTTTAAAGGCGTTTATTTTCTTAGAATTTAGGCTTAAGGTTGCGGAACATTAAGTATAATGTAGGAGATAAAAGTTTACTATTGAATGTGACCGAATTTATCGACGGGAAAAAAGTTGCAGTAAAGTTAGATTTTTGTATTGATATTGAGTAAAATTAGGGTGCTCCAGGATTGTGAGTGAGTTTAAACCTCGGTCTGGATAACCTGACATCGTGCAGTAGTGATGTCCATTTTTACTTGAAAAAATAGATCAAAAGTTTGTTCGCTATTGAAAATAGCCAATTTTGGGCACTGCGGTGTGAAATGGCAATAGAAAATCTCTCATACTATTCTTTGCTGAATCGACAGGCCTAGGGCAGCAGTACGACTATTATTATTTAAAAATCCATAAAAAATGTATTTTCATTTTCTGTTAGTTTTTTTGTTATTGTGCGCTGTTATTTAGCTTTCGAGACCTTAATAGAATTTTTTAAGTATACTTTACTTAATTGTTTCATAAAATGTTTTATTAATTTTAAGTCAGATTCAAAAGTTTTTCATAAAATCTCTACGAAAACTTACATGTGGATGGGGTAAGAAGGACCAACTGACCTTCACCCTAACAAACGTCTAAACAATAAAAAATAGTAAATAATGAAGTGAATGAAGTTAATAAAGCGATTTTACAAGAATTAAGTTAAATACATAGTTATTCCAACTTTGATAATTATTTCTGACAAAATACCAGATCAAGGTTATATGCAGTGTTCTATGTAGAAAATGTACCCATGAAATTTATATTTTGCATTGGTTGAATATTGTAGCTAGTATTTCGTAAAAATCCTTTAAAATTGAAAATAAGGCATTGGACCTGTTTGCACTCTGGTCATCCTATTTTACCCTACCTAAGGGGAAGTAAAAGGACCAGACAACAAATTTAAAAAAAAAAAACAGCATAAAAAACACGTTACTACAATGACGAATAGCTGAGAGTTTTACTGAACATAGTCAGATAGTTGTTTGACAAACGTTTCAAAAAATAAATACAAGAAAAACACATTTGATGATTTGAATAAATATCTTGTATCTAGAGATCTGTGAAGTACTCATTTTTGTATAATTTTGAATGAAAAAATGTATTATATAACTATATTCTCATTGGCTCAATCAATTTTATAATAGGCAAAAAATACCATATATATGGTTAGCATGTAAATTATTTCACTGCAATTTGCTAATCTATTTATCAGCTAGCCATGTCAGAATTTATTTTATTTAGAGAACAGTGCTACTATATACATTATCTGTCATCGCAATCTCCATACCATAACGTATCTTATTAAATTTTAATAGGAATCGAATGATATTATCTGTTAGTAAATATTGATCGATTGTTAGTAAAAAAAACTCTGTGCAAATCCATAAAGCTCTTGACATGATATAATGTTTAAACAACATAAAGCTTATTGGTTCACGAGCAACAATGTGTAATAAAATTCAAACTATATTGACATAACACCCTAAATAATATTAAATTAATTAAAGACTATCTTCACATCAAATTTTTAACTCAATCATATGCTAATATTTGTTAAAATTGTTATAATTAACACGAATTAGTTAAACTTTTACAAAACAAAATTTATTTCATAAGTGTTGATTGCTTTATGAGCTAACTTTCGCATATACATTTGTTTGTTAAAATAAATTTAGTAGTAATAAATTATTCAAATTAAATTTAATGAACAATTCTGATACGATCATAAAACGCTCATCATAATTCATGGGTATTCACGAGAGGAATATACATGTATGGTATCACATATATATGGAATCCTAAAATAATGAAAATTATAGTGCTACCATTTTTTTAGCAAAATTTGAATAAGTTGAAAATAATGTAAATTACATACATTTTTATTTCTTAGAATTATCGAGAAAAACTAAAAATGATATTCAAAATCAGTTTCTATGTACACGTTGGCTAGTTGTATATAAAAATTTTCAATAATTTTGCTGCATAATGTTATGCACACAGTGGCGTCGGAAGCAAATTTTTGATGGGTGGGCTCGTTTTTTTTAGATAGCCAGTGGGCTTTTTTTTTAAATAATACATTATAGGCAATCTCATATTTTCAGATGGACGGGTGAACTCAAGCTAATCAGTAACTTGAAGTTAAGTAACTTAATGTAACTGTATATTTCATGACAAATCAAGTGGATTATCAGTTTTTAATACTTTTGACTTTCATTTTAAAATTATAAAGTTTTAAATTAATTAGTGATGCATTTTTTTTGTTTAATTGTAATTCTACGGAATAAATTGCAATTATTTCCTAAATTCACACCGTTCTAATTCAATTATAGGTATGTAAGCAAAACAAAGTTCATTGAATGTTTTTGACATGATTTTTTAATAGAGATGAAAAATTGAAATAGTATTTACCAAATACTAAACACTTATTCCAATTTAATTTGTGAGTAGGCACATGGTAGACACTTCTAGATTATATGAATTTCTAAAAATTATTCAACTTCAAAGTTTTAACTTTTTTTCCAAAAACTTGGTCAACTTAGAGGTTGATGTAAATAATGTTAAAAAGTTCTAAATTACTTGAATTGAACAAATTAAGAAAATTATTCTATCCCATAAACGCAAGATTTTGGGGCCAAAATATTTATATTAGTATATGAAATATTTATGTAATAAGTAAGTCTCTATATATGTACAGTATGTACAGTCTCTACTTGAATAAAAGCCAAGATAACCAAAATATCAGTAAATTTTTGGCTTATGAGTTAAAAGGAGTTAAATTAAGCAATCGTTTAAGAAAATTTTACAATCGTAGTCGCTGTCATTTGGGTGATATTATTAAGATAAATATAATTGAAGTAAAAAAAAAATTGAAATTGGTTTAACCGTTTTCATGAAAACATCGACGAAAGGTCAAAAATCGGCTTCCTTACACACACACATACGTTCATCAAATTTGGTTGCAAACGATTAAGAATGACTTGAAACGTCGAGGAAACAAAATTAGCAAGTTGGTTTTTTTCCGTAAAAATAAACGTCTTCTTAAAACCAAAGTATCAAATTTTTGAAAAAACAAAAACGGCGCCCTAAAAAGCTAAATTTTCTACCATCTAATTAATAAAAAAGCGACCATAATCCATATTCCTAAATATTAAAAGTTTTATTTATAAATAAATATAAAATTAAAAAATCTCATTCACCTATTGTTGGCGCAACGGATACCCACGCCCGTAGCTTCGTTTATAATAGCTATCCGATCGCGTGGGTAGTCGCTAGTCGGTAATTCATAATACCCAATACCCAATGAGAAAAGTTTATTTTTAGTTGGTGA